>NC_041388.1:713353128-713357660 GCF_002162155.2 Triticum dicoccoides | reverse complement strand
CGATAACTTCAACACATGGGGGGCGATATACCCCCTCCCGAGAACTTCAACACGTGGGGGGGGCTCGATATACCCCCTCTCGATAACTTCAACACGTGGGGGGGTTCGATATACCCCCTCCCCGATAATATTATTTTCCCATGTACATATGTCGTCGTTGTCGATATAAACCCCTCCCGATAACTTCAACACGTGGAGGGGGGGGGTCGATATACCCCCTCCCCGATAACATTATTTTCCCATGTATGTATCTCGTCGTTGTCGATATTACCCCCTCCTTGAAGCGTTCTCGAGGCCACCCCAAACCCTAGAGAAGCAGCATCGAGGCCACTAATTCATATGATTCCTTACTGTGATTAGCTAGCTAGTTCTACGTTTGCCACTAGCTATATATCCATCTGTCATGTTTGAATAATAATTGCCAGGTTGTAAATATTTTTAGAAACTATGGACACCCCCCGAGACGAAGCACAAGAAGCGTTGTTGGGGGACATAATCGCACAAGGAAGTGATGCTGTCTTCTCGTTTCTGAACGACACCGATGGTCTGGAAGGACAGGGTGAAGAAGCAGGCTATGATTATGATGGCTCCGGTGACCCAATGACGGTGCAAGAAGGAGACCGTGAGGACGGCTCCGGTGACCCAATGACGGTGCAAGAAGGAGACCATGATGGCGGCTCTGGTGACCGAACCGAGTCTGGCCAGGTATATATATTAGTTAAGCCTATGCTGACTAGCTAATTGATGCATTCATTGTTTTGGTATATGTACACATATTAATTTACTCTCTTCTTTCATCTTTTTTCTAGACCTCCGGATCGAGCACAACTTCGGTAAGGAGACGAGGCTCGAAGAAAAAGTTGAGCTCGGATGAAAGTTTTGAGATCACAACAACCGCGCTCGACGGCGAACCGATTGAACTCATCCGGACAAAGAACGCATTTGCTGCTCAGTGCGGGGTTCTTGTTAGGGATAAGATCCCGATCAGCATCCACCAATGGTATAAGCCTAAGAACGAAGACCCTGAGGTGTCTTATGTCAATGATATGCAGAAAGATGATCTTTGGACCGAGCTGAAGGCAAATTTCACCCTACCGCCAGAGGAGGATCCGGAGAAGCCAGTTATAGAGCAATTAATCAAGTCTTTTGCTCTTAAGAAGATGGAAGGCCTATTCAGGAGGTGGAGGAAAGAGCTGAAAAAGTTTGTCGACAAAGAAGAGACACCAGAATTCATGGGCAAATATGAGAAGATCAGAGATCAAGGGCCCGCATTTGTGACCCACAAGACATCGAAAAAGAGTAAGAAGATGTCGGCGACAAACAAGCAAAATGCTGCGAAGAAGAAGTTTTACCATCGCACGGGGTCAGGTGGCTACCTCAAAGCCCGTCCTAAGTGGGCCAAGGCTGAGAATGATCTGCTTGATAAAGAGATCGAACCAGAGACAATGAACTGGCCAGACCGTTGCCGGACTTGGTTCTTCGGGGCTGGCGGAACCTTGGACCCTGTATCAGGGAAGTGCCGTTGGACGGACGAGCAACTGAAAATACCAGTCAAGAGGCTTCACCACTATATCAATGCAGCGCAGCAAGGGACATTCGTTCCAGACAGGGAGAACGGCGAGATCACAATGGTCCTCGGGAATCCTGAGCACCCTGGACGGACACGAGGCACGCCAGGCTCCATTCCGTGGAAGATTGGTTTTCTGAACGCAGGGGGTTACAAAACCCAGGAGAGGAGGAAGAAAGTGGAGCATACTGCAGGCGCTGCACGCAAGGGTACAAGGGCTAGAGGAATGAGAAGCAGATCGCAGCAAACGACCTGCCGAAGCTTCCCCCGAAGCTACCCCGCCATCTCAACGGAGAAGCAGCGCGGCTTCCACCGAGCTGCTTCAGCCGGAGCATTTCTTGACGGCTCCTGCTAGCTACCCCGTGGATTTTATCACGAAGTCTCAAAATTGCCACCTTATGGCGCAATGGCAGAACTTAAAAGACAAGGCGGCTGTCGGCCATGTTCGACCTTCTGAACCCGGCGCAACTTTTCACTGTCGTCCGATTCCAGAAGGATATGCTAGGGTGATGGTGGACGAAATAACGGAGGGATTTGAGGACCTCTAGCTTGACCACCCTACCGGTGAAGGGGAGACTCGGCTGGGTTATGCTCTGAAGACTCCATGCGTATGGCAGAAGGAGTTCATCAAGCTTTCGAACTGGACGCCTCCTCCTCCTCCTCCGGCGAGTCAGGGTACTCCGCCTCCTCCACCGCCTCCTCCTCCGGCGAGTGACGATCAGGGCAGTCGGCCTCCTTCTCCGACGCGTGGCGGCACTCCACCTCCTTCTCCGCCTGCGCCGGCGCGCCCGAGCAGCCAGCAGCCTCCTCCTTCTCTGCCTCGCCAGCAAGGGCGGAAGAGACCCGCCGCCGCCCCGGCTGCTCCGGCGCGTCGTAGTCCTTCTCCTCCGCCTCGTAAGAAAGGAAAGACAGCCGCAGCCGCTCCGTCTGCTCCTTCGTCTAGCAGTACAGCCAGAGGCGGGAGGCAATACAGATTCGGTCCTTCTCTGAAGACTCCAGAGAAGTTATCATACAAGAGGAGCCTGGAGGAAAACACGAAGATCGTGTGAGCCGAAGTGGAGAACTTCTTTGAAGGGGTGAAAGCAAAGAAACATCCACCTCCGGAGGAGAAGATAGATCCGGTGAAAGTGAAGCGTACTCTGGCTGCCCTGAGGAAACCACCAAAGTCTCCGTCGAAAGGCAACTATGAGCGCATCCTTGAAAAGTCATTTGTCCAAGCGAAGCGGTCTGGAAGTACTGTCACTGATCAAAGGTTAGCAGAACGACGAGCTGGGAAAAAAATTGCCCAGCTCGGCGAACAAGCGAACCAATCGCTCCCCCCCAGTCCAGGTGTCCGAAGATAGCGTCGCTAATGATCCGGGCGGGATGGTGCCGGGTTATAACAATCCTGCAGATTACCTGCCCGACGATGTACATTATGATTTCTTGGAGGTGGACGAACACAGATACGTGTACGGGAAGCCTCTCGTCAAAGATGAAAGATCTCTAACAACGATGATGTTCAGATTCCATAATTGGTACATGAAAACCTGCAGAGAGTCTGAGGGGAGGAATATTTTAACGCTGAGTGTTAGAGAGGAGCATGACCTCGTTGGAATTGAACAGCTGAATGTTCCATTTGAGGAGTTCTTCGCGTTTTTCAATCTAAAGGCCCTCGATAAATTAATGGTCACTTGCTACTGCCTGTAAGTAGTACTACTTATGTCATTAATTAAGTCTCTATATATAGGTCAGCTCTATCATTGCATGCATTTTTAATTATCCTCACTATATTAATTACGCAGATTGAAGATCGCCGAATTGAAGAAAAGACAAGTCGGTGATATTGAGTTCATTAACACAAATCTCATAGATGTATTTATGGTTAAATCTCATGCCAAAGATACCGAGGCCAAACTGTTACAATCGTTTGTATTAAATCAAAACAAAGCTATAATACTCTTCCCTTACGAAGTCAAGTGAGTGTTACTGTCTTGTGCATCCCTTATTAGTCGAGGTTGTAGTAATGTAATTGATGAGTTATGCATGCTTGCGCAGGTTCCACTATATTCTCCTAGAGATTAAGCTTGAGCAGGGACAAGTAACCGTCTTAGACTCGAGACGAAAAGATCTCACGGAGTATGGGGACTTGACTAAAATTCTAGAGAAGTAAGTTAAACCGATCATTATCGCACCATATTGGCAGTTTTGTTCATTTTATGATATCAAGTAATTGTTTTCTTTGTCTGGCAGGTTTTGGGAAAAATTCACCTCAAAAACTCCGGGACTGCCGAAGAAGCTGCAATTTAGATACCCGAAAGTAAGTACTATAGTAGCATGTTCCACGCATCTCCTAGTGATTCAAGCGCTAGTTTCATCAATACCATTTAGCATGCTTGCTAATTATCAGTTTGATTGACCTCTATTCCTTGTAAAGTGGTTGTGGCAGGAACAAGAAAATGATTACTGTGGATACTACATTTGCGAGTCCATCCGCCACACGACCTGTGAGCGGGGCTACTCTAACAAACAATATGAAGTGCGTAAATAATAATATTCACAATTTTATTTTATTATCATCATTTGTGTTCAGTTTCATTTATTCACATATATATGTATTGACCCCCTTCTTCAAATTAGATGTTTCGGATGCGGGATGAACTACTACCACCAGATCGTATATGCGAGCAACTCAAGAGGAATTGGCGGCATTCTTTCTTGACCACGTGATCGCTAAAGACGGAGAATACCATGTGGACCCTTAGTTTGTTTGGAATTAGGAGATTATACTGTAAGAGATAATTATATTATATATATGTAGCCAGTAGCGTCGGATAGATATACGAGAACTTGTTGTTCGACCAATCTCTCAGAGAAGGAGAGGTGGTCAATATCACTTCTCTCTGTATGCATATGTTCATGACGATCTTCTGTTTCCTTCATTTGCTTACTAGCTAGCTAGAGTGTCTAGTCCTTTGTATACGTA
>NC_041388.1:713331970-713352226 GCF_002162155.2 Triticum dicoccoides | reverse complement strand
CTCTCCTTGGTAGCAACAGTGGTGGGGACCGTCATGGCCATCAGTACCTCCCAGCCCCATTGGATCCAACAACTGGGCCGTTTGCGGGACTATTTGACCACCCGAGTCGCCTTTCTAGGCTTGATTCGGTTGGGAAAAATAATCCAACCAGCGGCCCAGTAGCTAGGATTGGGCACATATTGCGGGTGGGGGGGGGGGCATTGCCCCCCAGCATTGGATCAAGTTGTGAATCGAAAGAGGAGCCGAAAGGCTTCAGATTTCAGAAGATGTGTACCTCTAGGGATCAAGTTGTGAATCAAAAGAGGAGATGAATGGCTTTAGATTTCAGAAGATGTATACCTCTAGTACACAGACCGACGACGCCATGGCGATGGCAGTGGTGGCGGTCGATAGTAGCAGAGCTAGCATGTTATGGGCTCTTTGTTTCTTCATCGGCAGTGGTGGTGGGCTGGCCTCCTCGGCAACTGCGTTCAGCTGCCTCGACAGGTTGTTGGTGCCAATGGCAGCTCCAAACAGGGAAAAAGTCAGAAAAGGCAGTAGCATCGAGATGGTAGTGTAGTGAGTCGGTCCGACGAGGAAGAGACTAGGCGTGCCAAGGGAGCCTTGCAGTGGTCTTCTCGGCGGCCTTCTTGTCAGCAGCGAGCTTCTTTGCAGCAAGTCTTCCGGCTTCGGTGGCCATGTTGATGGCGTAGACGACGAGGATGTAGACAAACGGCGGCGAGCAGTTGCATACGAGATGCTGCCGAAAATCCTGATCGCTCCTCTCACATACAGTATCTCATGGGACGGGGTTCTGGACGCCTGTTGTCCCATACAACCATGCACGTGGTGGACATAATGGGATCACCATCGGCAACACTAGGGAGTGGAACAACGGTGGGCAGAGCAGACGTGGTATGTTCTTATTGGCAGCTATGGTTGGTCAACGCCTTCAATATACATGTGCAACTGATGAGTGTTACGTATGCTCATCACACCTGAGCTTAAATATGGTTATTTCGTAAAAACAGAGATGTCCGCCCTGATATTGCTAGTAATTACTAATGAATGCAAAGGATATCAAAATCCTCTATTTAATTTGTTTTTACATAAAATAGGCCTATACATGGATAAACACAAGCATATATATGTAAAGGAGTAAAGAAGAGATAGGGAGAATCAAGCGATCGTATGAGCAGTCGTATGAGATGCATACGGTGCCCTCTCGTCCAACCCTACAACTATTATAAAGAGGCCAACGCGAGATGAGCAACGGAACAACGCCGAGACGTCCATCTTCATCATCCACAACATCCAAAAACCCTAGATATTGCCATTTTGCATCTCCATCTCTACTCTCATCTCCACAACCATCACCGCATCATTCATCCTAGTAATCATGCATCGCATCCGGCAAATACTGTAGGACATATTATCAATCAATCATTCCTTTTGGTGTGTTTACCAATGATTTCTTCTTACGATCTGATTGCTCTGTGTGAGTAATTCGGTAAGATCATAGGTTGAGGAATAGCCCTACAACTCTATGTATTTGTTTGAGGGTTCGATGGAAGTACATTGAATTAAAGTCTCGTATGTGTGAAATAAAATTGTTCGTCGTTGACTCTTGTCTCGTACACGATCTTTGTCCCCGCAAAGATCCAGGATCACGAAGACAGAAGGATTAGTACAATAGCGTGAATTCTATCTTTGGAGGTGCAAGAGGTGTAGTCATCGAACAACCAATGCTTTTGTCTGGTTGTATCTTAATTACCAAGGTAACCGTGTGTGACATGTAGTGTCTTTGGTTGGACAACTGACTCTGCATGCAGGGCGGGCGCAGTCCGATCAAAACTTAATTTGGACACATCCCTTACTTTGATATGTCGCAAGCACATTTTCACAGGTGACTTGCAGGACACAATAAATATCACAATGATCCTGTTTGCAAATATATGATTGTAAAAACAAGTTTTCATACCCATGCATATTTTTATTTATAAGTGTCAAACTGTGCAACTTGATTTCGATCCGGTACAAAACTGGAATTTAATACTCATGCAAAATCTTGTTAGAAACATTTGTCTTCAAGGTACACTTCCTCTCACGGGTTCGATAACTCATGGTCATCTCTGGATAAAATAGCGAGAATCCTTTCTGCTCATCTACCAGATCACTAAAGGGAGTCATCAGCGGCCGGGTAGAGAGACGTGGGCTGGACCCACGTCTGAATCGGCAATAGCTCACGATCTGATAACGTCTGCCCGTATCTAATCGGCAAAAATTAAACGCGAGCGCGTGAGATCTTAGTTTAGGTCGCGTCAGTGACAGATGCATGCGTGAGTCGAGTGTCGCCGTTATGAGTCTAGTCAGGCAATCAAGGTCGAATCCGGCTTGCCTGCTCCCTCTCTATGCTCCCATCCGTGCTCCCACTTCATCCTATGACTGTCTTTTTTCCTTTTTTTTTCAATCTAATAATCTTCTCTCTGATTTTGAGTGGGGTGGGACCGGATTTTATTTTGTTCCAATTAAATCAAGCCACGCGCGGGGAGCAGGCAAGTCTTGTCCATCGAGGTCAGGTTTTGCGGTGACAGCACATGGTAGCGTACGCTCGCGAGTGACCAGAGCGTATACACACGGGCGTACGTGCGTGCGTGCTGTCACTTGGACGTGTACCCCGGCCAGGTGTGGTTGGTTTCGAATCTGTCTGTCTGTGCCCGGCCAGCTCCTGCAGCAGCTACGGGTACGGGGCCTGCTCTGTTTCTGTGCTGAGCAATATCACTTTTTTTTTGAAAATGGAGGCATACCCTCAGCCTCTGCATCATGATGATGCATATGGCCCTCTTATTAAAAATCCAGAAAGTATCGTCATAAAGGTTTTACAGCTCGCAAACAGAGCACAACAAAATAAATAAATCGAAAAATTACAAGCGAGCAAAAACAACAGGTACGGTAATCATAAGGATAAGCTCTCTAAACTCCTATCCTGTTATGTGAACGTCATCTGAACCGGTTGAGTATAACCCGAGCCACCATCTCCCATTGGTTGCACCCAGTAACCAAAGGTTCCTTGGAGTCCATAGGAGTGAGTAAGGACCACATACGGATCCAAGCCGTAGCTCTAAAGATAACCTGCAAAAAAGTTAAGTTGTGTTGTCTGTTAAAAATCATATCATTTCTGCAGTTCTATATAGCCCATAATAGCGCATATATTCCAATCCGAATACGAACTGCCGTGATCTGTTCCACCCCAGCTAACCACGTCCCAAACAAAGACGCAATATCTACTGGAGGATTGATATTGAAAGCTATATGAATCATTCTCCAAAGTAACTTGGCAAGTGGGCATTCAAGAAATAAATGTTGTATTGCTTCATCCTGAGCATAAAAACAACACCGCGAATTGCCTACCCATCGCCTCTTAAGTAAGTTGTCCTTTGTGAGTATTACTTGCTTGTGGACAAACCACATAAAAATTTTAATCCGTAAAGGAACCTTAACCTTCCAAATATGTAGTGACCTTGAGAGTGGGCCAGAATTAATCAGATCCGTATAAAAAGATTTCATCGTAAATATCCCATTTTTAGTTAACTTCCATTGTGTTGAGTCCGGCAGGTCGGAGAGTCGAACTTCAATCAATTTCCGAACCAAGTGCATCCAGGTTGTCCATCGCTCGCCCACCAACGTACGTCTGAACTGGATGTTTAATGGAATAGTTTCAAGGACGGTACCTACATAATCCTCCTTACGTTGCACAATATTATATAGGGTAGGATATTGTAAGGCCAGAGGCATATCTCCTAACCACGTATACTCCCAAAATCTTGTTGACATCACGTTGCCAACCAAGAATTTGACCCTACGAAAGAACATGTCCTTCGTTCTCATGAGTCCCTTCCAGAACGGCGAATCAACCGGTCTGATGGTAACCTGGGCTAGCGTTTTCGAGTGCAAATACTTATTGAGCAAGATTTGAGACCACATGTCCTCCGGCTCTGTCTCTAACCTGTACAGCCATTTTCTCATAAGGTATTTATTCTTAATTTCCAAGTTTTCAATACCGAGACCCCCTTGGTCTTTAGGTCGACAAAGGATATCCCATCGCGCGAGACGGTATTTCCTCTTGGCCTCATCAAACTGCCAAAAGAAACGAGATCTAAAGAAATCAAGTCGCTTTCGGACCCCTTTCGGAATTTCGAAGAACGAAAGTAGAAACATTGGCATGCTAGTCAATACTGAGTTAATCAGAACTAGCCGACCTCCATATGACATATCAGCTTGCCCTTCCAGCAGCTGAGTTTTTTTCCAATTCATTCTTCAATACATTTCCATTCTTTATTGGATAGCTTACGGTGATGAATCAAAATACCCAAATAACTAAAAGGTAAAGCACCTAATTCGCATCCAAACAATTGTCTGTAGGTATGTTCCTCGTCTTTGGCCTTCCCAAAACAGAACACCTCGCTCTTATAAAAATTAATTTTTAAGCCAGACAATTGTTCAAATAGACACAAAATAAGTTTCATGTTACGTGCCTTAGCCATGTCATGTTCCATGAATAAAATAGTATTATCAGCATATTATAGAATAGACACCCCTCCATCAACTAGATGAGGAACTAGACCCTCTCCATGGCCATGCTGCTTAGCTCTGCCAATAATGACGGCCAACATTTAAAATGGGGAGATTTTCACTTCCCGGCCTCTGCATCAACTAAGGATGCGTACGGCCATTTTAGTATGAGTACCAAGATAAACATGGTCATCAGAATTTTTTAAATGAGTATCAAGATATTTCTTAATAAGTGGTTCCACCACACATCAAGCTTGATCCTCAATAAACGGGGGAAAACCCCTGTGCATCACCTGTCAATTCTGGGAATTGAACTCGGGTCATTGGGTTGCACAACCACATACCCAACCACTGAGCCAACGCTCTCTCTCTGCAATATCACGTAATTAGAAGGTTCACATAATTAGATAATTAGAAACTTGTAATTCTCTTTTCACATAGATCACCGGCAGCCATGACGTGCTAGGTACTCCCTCTATTCCTAAATATAAGTCTTTTTAAAGATTTTAATATACACTACATACAAAGCAAAATGAGTGAATCTATATTTTAAAATATGTCTGTATACTATACATTCGTATATAGTTTATATTGCAATCTCTAGAAATATTTATATTTAAGAACGGAGAGAGCAGCTTAGCTAGCAACTCACTGGGCAGCACGTATGAAAGAGAAAACGCTGAGAAACGAACGAGGTCGATCACTGATACCAAAATAATGGGTTCGACAGCGCACCCAGGCCCGGCCCATAGGCCGGGCAAACGGGGCGCCCAACCTGGGCGCCCAGAAGGAAGGGGCCCCAGCCCAGCTAGTATTTCTTCTATAGTACCTACGAAGCCCAACAAAAACAACGATCGAATTCAGCGTCTTCCCGTCATCTCAGACTACCATAACTGCGTTGCCATTCCCGTGCGTCTCGCCGTCTCCGATTCCAAGGTCGCCGCTGGCCATTAATGGAGACTAAAGGCGCAAATCTGCTCCCCAATCAGCTCTCCTTCCATTCTCGATGTTCTGCTCGTACTCCATCAGCTAGACATTGGAGAGACAGTACGTGTTCTTTTCTTCCTGCCCCTAATCCCGTTCATCCTCGATTAAATAGCTCTGCCCTCTGAGATTCCACATCTACCTGCCATGTTCCCCTGCATAGATCTTCTTCTGCAGTTCTTCTCTTCGATGGATCCAAGTATGGTGGAGAACTGGAGAAAGGGGGGATTATTCAGTTCATGGTGTCGTCTTCTCGTTCGTTTTGACTACTGCAACATGCCGATCTGCTGATCTCGCCACCTACATCCACATCAATCCACATTCAGGTGCTTTTGTTCCCCGCTTTAATCATTTTATGCTGCTTGTTCTTGTTTAGTGGCATGTCCTCAAGAAAGTATTTATCATGTAGTAACAGAAGGAAGAGAAAAAAAGCAAATAGATGAATACGTAAAATCCCTAAATTGTCACTTGACAAAATTTTCACAACTAGTAGTTCTCCTAGAGATCCCCTGGAATTGGCCATAGTAAGTGTTGAAGAACAACCAACTGAGAATACATATGCTGCTGATCATGATATGAACAAGGATAATAATAATTTCGGTGAGCATGAAAACATAACTCATTCACCAAATTCTAAATCATTGAGTGTCAATAAACAACAACCATTCACTGTTGATATTTTTGATCCACCACACTGAGAAGGGTCCTGTAAGAAATGATGATGTTGTGTTCCCTCCAGATAGTAGTTCTAGACATTTTTCACAGACTTATTATTCTAGAAAGTGGAACAATGGAGAGGTACATGACAGAATTTTGATGGTAACACAAAACATCTAAGTAGCAACCAGTTTTCACATGAATTTTTGTTTTGCGGAACATAATGAATTCCCCATTCAAATTTAGGAATGCAATGTAGTTCACTTGATCAACAAATAAATTGTACTGTCAGTTTTAGAGTCCAAATTAAGATCATCAGGCTCTGCTATGTACTGGATATTTCTTTGATTTTGAAATACAAAATATTTTGAGTTTTTGAGTAAACAAGGGCCCCTTATTTCTCACTTGCCCCTGGGCCCCGTATATCTATGGGCCGGCCCTGAGCGCACCATGACGACAATCATGATGAGGATGGTTGCATGTGACGATCTGGTTTCTTTTGCTTGATTCTCTCCCCGATTTCCAAGTTACTTCATCGACATGTTGGGCCGCCCGGGCTATTTCTCGCCTACTGTGAGAGATATCCTTTGGTCTTTATTCTGACGCTTCACTAAACGGGTTGGCCCAACAATGCAGATCCCTGTAGCGGTTTTATGACCGGTTTAGGCCGGTTATTTTCCTTCTTTCGTTTATATGTGTCTTTCTATCGGGTTTTCTTGTTTTCCTTATAATTTTTAATTTTTTCAATACACATCTACTTTTTTCAACACATGTACATTTTTCATGTACATCTGAAAATAAATAAATATACACAATGTACATTTTTCAAATACTTGATTAACATTTTCTTCCAAATACATTGTTTGAACATTTTTTGTAATACTTCCTCCGTTCCCTAATGTAAGACATTTCTATCCTAAACATAAACTCTAAACCCTAGCGATTCAAGCAAATATGGCGACACAAATATTTCTGCTATTTAGGTTTTTTGTAGAAAGAAAGAAAACTAATAAAAGGCAAAAGGCAAAGAAGAGAAGAACAAGAAAATGATAAGTTTGTGCCAAGGCACCTTGTTTGTCTGGTGAGGCCTCCACAACAACAACGTCAGAAATTCTTCTGCTAATTCTGATAGTGTTGGGATTCCACGAGGAGGAAGGGTGGTGTAGTATAGTAGCAACTAGTATTCCCTCAATTAAGAATCAAGGTTTATCGAACCAACGAGAGACACCACACAGGCAAACTTAAGCAGTACCTACACACACACACAAACAAATGATTGGACCCCAACAAGGACAGGGGACATCACTCCCCTTATTCTTGCCTGTTTCCAAGTATTAAATATGGTAGTGATAGGTATAATAAATAAAATTAAAATAAAAAGTAAAAGAAAACAACGAGGAATATATAAGTTTTGTTTTATAGAAAATTGAATGAACCCGGGGGCCATAGCGTTCACTAGAGGCATCTCTTCCATAAAGCATTGGTGGGTAACCAAATTACTGCTGGGTAATTTGACAGAATAACACGTAGTTATGATGATCATTCATGGCATAATTAATATATAGGCATTATGGGCATGACAAGTCGACCGTTAAACTTACTGACGCCTACTACTGTTTCTCCACCCTAAGACCGCTATCCAGCATGCATCTTAAAGTATTAAACAAATAGAGTAACGCTTTAAGCAAGATGACACAATGTAGACAAAATAAGATCATGCAATATGTTCAAATCCCGTCATTTTATCCTCAGTAGGAACAATACAATACCTGCCTTGCAACCCTTCCTGTCACAGAGTAAGGGCACCGCAAGATTGAACCTGTCACAAGGAAGCCTTCTAGCTACTTGTCATTTCACTTCACCTCACTACACTAGTACTAGCTAACACACGCGAGGAGTTGATTATTTCTCCGAATGCAGTGGGCCTCCATCTGTTTCGAAAACTACAGGGAACCATACTTCACTGCATTCCATTAGGACTTCATCATCATAAATATAAGGACAAAGCACATGTAACCCCAAAATCTTTGATGTCTAACAACATCGACTCATCTGAGTCAGAGGGCAACACGAACGAAACAAAAGGAACAAATAGGTTACTACTACATTAACGGGCCGGCGTGCATGGTCCAGCGAGCAAAGCAAAGTCACCGTCAACTTGCACACCTAACTACTACCTTAGCTGGTGATTAACGGTGAGAAAGCCAAGTTGATGGCGATGCCAAAATTCTGGGGTCTCACAGCGCAAAATGATGGTGCGGACAGCGGCATCATCATCATTTTTTTTGGAGAACTATAGTGGCAGGCCTACTCAAGGGGAACTCGTACATTCAGAGATCATCAGAGATCTTAGGGAGGGAGGAGGGGGGACGAAGGAGGGAGGGAGGTATGAGGAGCTACCTCACTAGCGGTGACGGCTATGGCGGCGGGCGACCGTGACGGGCGACGGCGACCAGAGAGCGCGATGCGCTAGAGAGATGGAGTGAGAGTCAGTGTGATGAGGGAAAGGAAACCGACGGACTGGGATAGGTGATAAGGTAGGCTTAGCAGTATCGCGGGATAAGCGACCAACGCTACGGTTAATGGCCGTAGCAGTAGCGCTCGCCTGGACTCCCACGCTACTGCTAATTTGGGCCCACCACCTGCCCACGTGCAGATTTAGTAGCAGCATGGGCCGTCGACCAGGCGCTACAGCTAACATATTAGTTGTACAAACCGCGTTGCTACTAAGGCTAGACCTGGGGTGGCCTTGTGGCCCACTTAGCAGCAACGCCTGGGCCGTGGGCCCGTGCTAGTGCTAAGTCTTACCTCTAGCGTGCGCTCTGGGCCCTTGCTGATGCTAGTTAGCAGTAGCACCTACTAGTAAGCCACGCTACTGATAAGCCTCCACGTATAAGGTTTTCCCTAGTAGTGAATAGCATAGGTACGATTTCCAGATCGTTCCTTTTGATTTTTTTCCATTGTACCGAAAAATCCAACAAAATGTTCGTAGATTAAAAAAAATCATGAATTCAACCTTTTGATGAATTTGAAAAAATTGTGAATTCAAAAAATGGTTGTGAATTTGAATAATGTTCGTGAATACAAAAAAGGTTCATAAATTCAAAAAGGTGTTCCTGAATTCAGAAACTGTTAGCAAATTTGAAAACTATTGATGAATCCAAATTATGTTCAAGAATACAAAACAATGTACGTGAATTCAAATATTCTTCATGAATAAAAAAGTTCATAAATTCAAAATGGTTCCTTATTGTTAGAAAAATGATGGTGTATATAAAATGTTCGCTGATTTGGAAGAATGTCCTAGAATTTTAGAAATGTCCTTCAATTTAAAAATTATTATCTAATTTGACAAGTTAATGATAAAAAATGTTCACAGATTAGAAAAGGTTCATGAATTAATGTAAAAAAGGAAAAAATGGAGAAGGAAAAAGAAAATAACTGAAAAGGGATGAAAAAGAAAAAACAAATAAAAGAAGAAACTAAAAACTGATAGAAAACCAGAAAAATCAGGGAAGAAAACAATTTCTGTCACTGGAAGGTTCCAACAAAGGTCCGCAATTTTCCCTCAACTAGATGATGCTCCGTGCGTTGGTGTGTGAGCCTTGTTAAAAGGATTTACAGATAAGTGATAGAATTCTAAAATTAATGCAAAAATAAATATAAAAGTGTCTTACATGACTTAAATTCCTGGAAACAAAGTCATGCATGAGGTGGTATGTTTTGCATGGAAAAATTATCTTATGTCTACATGCATTACTTGATGATGTGACATTGTTGCATGAAGGGAAAAATTAGATAGTGAGTTGTACCTATTTAAGAATAGAGGATATTGTCGTGCCTCCTAGTACCCGGCCTTGCCTCAGTCCAGCCCGACCTGGAATCGATGCCTGGATGCCCCACATTTCTACATTTCTCTAATGTTAGGCGCGTTAATGGACCGACCCATACGTGGAATCGCAGTAGGCTATTGACGCATATCATTGGGCGTAATTCCTATTATTCCCTCGCTACATGGGCCGGCCCATGTATCCGTTTTTATCCTTGGTGTTTTTCAAATGTTTTCTGGTGATTCTTTCTTTTGCCTCAAAAAATGGTGATTTTTTATTCCACCTATGTGTCTTTTTTCTTCATTTTTTCTGCTCGCCTTTTCTGTTTGTTTTACTTTTACTTTTCTCATTTTGCACAGAGGAACATATTTTTGATTCATTAATATTTATAGTTTTATAAAAGAAAAGGCATGAACAGTTTCTTAATTTTGTGAACGTATGTTTAACTTCATGAATGCTTTTGAAAGTATTCTGGCAAAATGCATGCTTAGTATAAATGAAAATGGACTTTTCAAATAGTGTATCTTGTCACTCAAAAAAATAAAATAAATAATTAGGGTATCTTGTGTAGTCCCAAAGAACAGGTTTGGCAGCTGATTTGCGAGCCAGACTCTTTGTGTGCTAGGGTTCTAAGGGTGAAATACCTTCCCTCAGGAGATATTTTGAATGTTGAAATTAAGAAGGGGTTGTCCTTTACTTGGAAAGTATTCATGCAGTTATCCTATGGTAATAAAAAAAGGTTACATTTGGAGAGTGGGAAATGGGGAGAACACCAATATATGGGATGGCCCATGGATTCCAAAATATCCATCGAGGAAAGTTTTGACCCCATGGGGAAACATTGTGCTGACCAAGGTGTTTGAGTTGATCAACATGTACACATATGCATGGGATGAAGGGCTGGTCAGAAATTTATTCTACCCTATTGATGCAAATAGGATTCGCAATATTCCATTGGCAGTGAATCACATGGACGACTTCATTGCATGGAACCATACCAAATCAGGAACTTCCTCGGTGAGATTTTCATATCATGTTGAATGGGAATACCAGCACGGGAGGACGCTAGCTCGAACGAACTCTCTAACTTCTGTTCAGGTCAACCCCGTCTAGGTATAAGTTTGGAGATTTGAGGTCTTGACAAAGGTCAAAATATTCTGCTGGCGGATGTTGCATGTTACTCTTCCATGCAATAGTATCTTGCAATTTGTCATATCAGCCCTAGAAATTTATGCCCAGTGTGTGTAATACACTTTGAAGATATCAAGCACGCTGCTTTCCATTGCCCTATAGTTACATAAATCTAGGATAATCTAGGAGCCCAAGGTATATTGGTTAACTTATGTGTGGATAATGTCGGGCCGAGTGTGCTTGGGAACATCCCCAGATGACACGATAGTGCGACACCAAATCTTGCTGGTGTCGGCTTGAAGGAACTAGTGGAGATGACATGTTGGTACATTTTAGTCCCCAGCTCGATCGTCCCAGGCGATAGCTGTGATAGTTACTAAATCTACTAGGGATGCAAAATCAAACAACATGATCCATCGGCGTGGATGGGAGAATCCCAGTGACGGCTTTGTGAAGCTGGAGATTGACGTTGCATTCTCTTTAAAGACCAATATTGGTGCTACGGGAGCTACCGTCAGAGACGACAGAGGTATGTTAATCGCGGCTAGCTCTTGTGGGATATCACATGTGGCTGATGCTTCAACCACGGAATCTAGGACACTCCAAAACGCCTTGATACTTGAGGGGCAAACTGGTTGCAACAAGATCGTCGTCAACAGTGACCATGGACATCATGGAGATTATGAAGAGTGGAGGGAGTTCAAATGGCCCTACAACTGCTATCTATGTGAAGTGGACTTTCTAGCTCATAATTTTACTAGTATCTCTTTTGTTCATTGTCCTAGGGAAAGTAATGTGATGGCACATGTGCTTGAATCAGAAGCCGGATGGAAACCTATCCACTGTGTGGCTGTGTGATCCGCCCAATTTCATCATCGATGTACTTACAAATGATCGATGTAAGGTTATTTGACATACAATTAAGTGCCATGAAGGCTTTCCCTAAAAATGAATAGGTTTAGTTGTTGAACACGTGGGTGTTCAAGATAAATGTTTTGGAGGTAGACTGATTTTGAATCTATAAGGGAGGGTATCTTTTGTAGTCCATAAAAAAGACACACAATTCACGTCACCATCCAAAAAAAACACAACGGCCCTTTTTTCAAGAAACTTACACCGAAGAATGTGAGACGAATGTATGTCACATCTACCACCATCACCACCCCACAAGAGCTATAAAAAAACCCATGAGAGCTACATCTCGCTTGCTGTGAAATGATTTTTTTAGCCAATGCTGTGAGACGAATGTAGCTACCGCCTTCAGCGCTGTCGCAAGTGGGCCGGCCCATCTAAGAGGTTTCTATTAGCGCTGTCAACACTCAGTCATTGTACATTGTTTTCTTCTTCTTCTTGATGTCTACTAGCTAGGTTGATTCGGTCTTTCATTGGTTTTCATTGGTTTTGTCTTCCTTCCTTTTCCTGTGCTTTTCTTTACAGTTATCATCAGCTTATTTTGGGTTTTCTCTTTGGAAAACGTTCAAAATCCACCAGCGGATCTTTTCATTTCGTCCACCGCTTCCTCTACGCGACACGTGTCCCAGTGGAGCCCACCACACCGCTATCCTTATTGATAGCGCATCCACATGTTTCTTCCGCGAGTCGGCTTCTCCAACAAGGGCCGTGTTACATCATCCTTTATGTAAACAAAGTTTCTGCAACATTACTCATGTTGGAAAAATCCTTCCGCAACATCATCTGTGTTACAAAAAGATGAAGACAAAAAAGTCTACAATACAACCCATGTTCGCTCGTACGACACTTGTCCCCTGACTCCTCATGACTCCCCTCCATTTTTTTTGCAACAACAGTAATGTTGCAGAAGTTTCTCTCGTAACATAAGCTATATTACAAAAGAGTGAAGACACCTCAGTTGCAAAAAAAGTTCTGCAACACAGTTCGTGTTTCAGAAAGGTAAATAGTGGTTCAGTCGTTCAGACGTTTCACAACAAGCATACTATTGCAAGGATAGTTCTGCAACACCGCTCTTGTTGCAAAAGGGAGGTGGTGCTCGAGGGTGAGTAGATCGGATAGCCATCCCCACATCCATCCAACGGCCAGCGAGGCAGTGTATGTTTTCTCGTTATCCGCCCGCCGATGCGTAGCGTGGCCCTTTCTCTTTTTCTATTTTTTATTTCCTTTTATTTCCAATATAGATTTATGTTTCCAATACATGTTGTACATCTTTGGCACAAGCATCTCAAACCAACCCATTGTTCTGGCACCTGGATAGCCGACTTCCACGCACCCCTTTCTATTTTTTTGAAAAGTTATTTGAAACTTGTTTCCCTGAATGAACATTTTTTAAAGCACCATGAACATTAAAATAATTAAAGAAATATTTCGGAATATTTTTTATATATATTTTGAAAAAATAAAAAAGTAATAAAATAAAAGTAAAGGATTTTTTTGAAGAAACAGAATGTAGCTTTCGCTGGAATACTTATGTCATTTCTAAAGAACAACACTATTGGGACCGGCCCATAAGTTGTGAGCTGTAGGCCAGCGCAACATTCACCTTACTACAAGCGAGGTATAGTCCGTCCCACAGCACCTTTCGGCGTTCGGCTTATGACTAGAACGATTCTCTTTGCAAGAATTTTGGGCCCAAATCCAACTGTTCGGTCAATTGAGAATCAAGAATTTTGTTAAAGATAATAAACAAAATGTTTATTGAATTAATTTAAACCTTGATCAATGCGCTACTAAGAGGGAAGGTTCAAGATCGTCGTTCACCCGAACCCACAGCCGTATGCCGTTCAAACTAGTATTGCTCACACGTGGATTTGGGTTATGTTAATTGTAAAATATCTTTTTGTTCACCAAAACACAGTCCACTTTATTGATCATAAACAAGATTCATGGGAATTCAAATTAGATCCGAAGGAGTAAGGAGCCACAGTTGGTGTCCTAACGAAAGTCCTAATGTGGTATTCTTTTTTCAGCCAAACTAACTAATTTTTCAGAACGAGGTTTGAAGGGTACCCTTTATGTTCCATTGTAGCACAAGAGGTCAAGCCCAAGAATGTGCAAAGAAATTACGTACAACTGTTTCAGCACAGGAGCCCAAACCAGTCTATTTTGATTTTCTATCTTGAACACTAGCTTGTTTTCTGGATTTTTATCTCTGAGAAGTAACCAAGGGGTACCTCTTCAGGGGCAACCTAGCAGGCACATTTGATGGTCTGGAAGCGCGACACTTGGTGCGCCCAGCCGCTGTCACGTGTCGTGCACTGGACACACCCTACGGTAGCACAATTTGTTTTTCTCTTTCCGCGTGTATTTTAAGGGTATTTTGCGTTTACGGATTATGCTTGGTTTTTGTCCGTTTTCTAATAAAAAATCGTTATTATATAAGGTGCAGACTTGTTAGCCCATGCAAACTTATTAATTCCCACCACGGTTTATGACGCGGCGCATCAGACATAAATACTACTTACAGAAGGTGGTTGAAGTTGAAGATGTGCGTGCACCATGGCTCCCAGCAAGATTTCTGATGTTTACTCCCCCTTAAACTCATACATGTCGCTTTTCCTGACGGCAACGAAGAGCGGCTCCTTCTTTGTGGCTAACCCAAAGCTCTCTTCTACACTGATGTCCTCAGCGCGCAAGCCCTCTGGCAGGGCCCACTTAAAGTGATACATCAGTTTGGCCAGCGTTAACTGCACAGTGGGCAGTGCGAACGTGTAGCCTGGGCAGTGGGCACCCTCGCCGACCACCGCCAAACGGCATCAGTTTATAGTCCCGATCCTTGAGGTTGATCTCGCCGCCGGCGATCTCGAACCGTTCTGGCCAGTACTCTAGCGGGTCCTCCCAAATCTCCGGGTCCTGGCCCATGGCAAAAGTGTTGATAAAGATGCGGGTCTTGGCCGGGATGTCATAGCCGCCAAGGGTGCATGCGACAATGGACTCCCGAGGCACAAGCAGCGGAACCACCGGGTGCAAACGGAAGGTCTCCTTGATGATGGTGCGCATGTAGTGGAGCTCAGCGAGGTCCGACTCTTTCACCTGACCCTTGGCACCCACGACCCGCCGGACCTCGTCCCGCGCTTTTCTTAGGACTCTGTCATCGTCCACTCTATGGTCGCAAACGTCGTGTCTGTGCCGGCGATGAATATGTCCTGAAACCACAACATAGTGGACATTGCCATAGTGAAACCACAACCCGACGGTAGGTTTTTCATGACCATTTGAACACAAAGTATTACGGGGTTTTGTATAAAGGATAAAATATCAATATTTAGATGGAGCTACTCGAGTTATCTATATAGCAAGTTCAACATTGGAAATTCCTTTTGGCTCTCGGGCTTCATGATGGAGCCCGTATTTGAGAAAGTAAAATTAATAATAATCTGATTTTCAAGTTTCAAAAAATTCTGAAAAAGTACATATTACCTGTTTGTAAAGTTTCACATGAAATATATTTTGATGTTGAGAAAATAATAAAATCATGTATTTCTAGCACATACAATTTCATTATAAAAATTACATGGATTTTTTTTGTGTAACCTCATATCTCCCTCCGTCCGGAAATACTTATCGGAGAACTGGATGAATCTAGACGTATTTTAGATATAGATGCATCCAATTTTATCCATCTCCCCGACAAGTATTTCAGACGGAGGGAGTATTTCGTCGTGAAATTTCAAAGACATCTCTAACTATGTGTGCATCATTTTCATGTTTTTTTTATCTTAAAAACATTGTTTTGTGATTTTTTTTTTAAATTTTGGCCTCCATAGAGTCCAGGAGAGCCAAAGTGGGCGAGTGGCGTACCAAGACGATGGATTTGAGGTTGTCGTCGGTGAGTGGGACTTGTAGGTCGGGCGCCTTCTGGGCGCGGAGGAGGACGTCGACGAAGTCCTCGTCTCGGTCGCCGGGGATGCACTGGCGCTCGCCGCTGATGTGCTCCTCGATGATTTCGTCACAGACCTCGCGGAGGTCGGCCAGGCAGCTCTTCAGCCGGCGGGGGAGTCCCGTCAGGGTGCTTGCGAGAGGCTCCAACTCCGGGAAGAAGTCGCCTATGGCAAATCCGGCATAGAGGTCTTGCGACTCGGCGAGCACGGCGGCGAGCTTGTCGTCCTTGCCGTGCGGAAACCGGCGGCCAAAGGCGATGCGGCAGAGCACATCGTTGGCCAGGTTGAGGAGGCACTTGCTGAGGTTGACGGGGGTCTCCTCCGTCGAGGCGCTCTCCGTGAGGTGCGCGAGGAGGCGGCGGAGCTCCTCGTCCCGGAAGCCTCCGTAGGTGGCCACGCGGCGCGGCGAGACGAGGTCGGAGACGACCACCCTCCGCACCATGCGGTGGTAGGCCCCCGCCGGCGCGAACGTGACGTCGGAGCAGCCGAATGAGAGGAACTGCCCGGAGAGGAGGTGTGGCCGGGACGCCATTGCCGCGTCGTTGGTGGTGAGCGCCTCGCGGGCCAGGTCGGGCTTGGAGATCACCACGGCCGGGATGCTCCCGAGCTGAAGCCGGAGGAGCGGAGCGCGCATGCTCCTGGCCAGCTCTGCGAGTGCGTGGTGGGGCATGTCCGTCATCAGGTGGAGGTGGCCGATCACAGGCCACCCGGGCGGCGAGGGCGGGAGCCGCAGCGGCGACCGGCTCCGTGTCCTGTAGTAGACGTACGTGCCGGAGAGGACGAAGAGAACAATGGACACATACGAGGCAAGGTTGAGCTCCATGATGTGACTCTCTACCTAGTTGGCTTAGGTGCAAGGCGCAAGTCAAAAAAGATATGGCTCTTAACGTGGTGGCTTAGTGGTTATGCATGTGTGCGGTGCTACCTTTTATAGTGTGATGGTCATAACTTAATTATCATCTAACCAGGAAGAGTTAGTACTGTAGTGCAAGTTTTGTTTTACAAAACTCAAAACATGCATGCATATGTTTGACCAAATTTCCAATATAAACTATTAACATCTAAAATGCTAAATAAATAACATATAAAATTATTCTTCTTGATGAATCTAATGACACAAATTATGTATTGCGGATGTCGATAATTTTTTCATTAGACGACTGAAATTCAACGGTCTTTCCACACCGCCACCAAGGCTAGACGGACTACGAAGCACCGATACGCCAGAAACTGGAGTATCGGCGTACTGAACGTTCCCAATACGGCGATACGCACGATACGGTCGGAATACGGGTATCGGCAAGTATCCTATTTTCTGATTTAAAAAGAAAAGAAAAAACGTTGATACTTCCTGTGTATTGTCTACGATACGGGAGCGACACGGCAGCCCACTGGAAGGCCCATGGCTAACCCTAGCATCTGCGCACTCCCTCTTTTTTGTTTTGTTCGCACGACAGGAGCTTGCACGAGGGAGCCGCCGCCGCTGGACAAGCCTCCCCGCCGACCGCCGCCGCTGGACAAGCCTCCCGCCGACCGCCGCTGCTGGATAAGCCTCCCCACCGGCCGCCGCCGCAGACTGGAGTCGCTCGCCGCCTGGAGTGGCTCACCGGCGCCGCCTCGAATTGCCTCGCTGCCGCCTCAACTCGCCCCCACCGGCTGGAATCGCCTCTCCGCTTGAATCTTCTGCTCTTCTCCATCACCGCCGCAACTCACAAGGTAAACAACAATTACCCCGAACCCCTAGTGATGTACTGATGTGTGCTTGATCTTGATGCATGCTTGGCTGCTTGCCGGCTTCCATAGACCATAGTAGCAGACTCTCATTAGGTAGTAGTAGTACTATACTAATTTGAATCTGATGTATGTTTGGCTGCTTGCTGGCTTCCATGTGTGCTTGCTGTGTTGCTGCTTATTGATGTTTGTGGGATAAAATTATTAC
Source organism: Triticum dicoccoides (assembly GCF_002162155.2). NCBI lineage: Eukaryota > Viridiplantae > Streptophyta > Magnoliopsida > Poales > Poaceae > Triticum > Triticum dicoccoides. The sequence continues at coordinate 713,334,281 of NC_041388.1, read as the reverse complement.
TTGCTGATCTTGTTGTTGGGGAACGTTGCAGAAAACAAAAAATTTCCTACGGTTTCACCAAGATCCATCTACGAGTTCATCTAGCAACGAGTGATCGGATTGCATCTACGTACCTTTGTAGATCACGCGCAGAAGCGTTCAAAGAACGGGGATGAGGAGGTCGTACTCGACGTGATCCAAATCACCGGAGATCCTAGCGCCGAACGGACGGCACCTCCGCGTTCAACACACGTACGGTCAGCGTGACGTTTCCTCCTTCTTGATCCAGCAAGGGGGAAGGAGAGGTTGATGAAGATTCAGCAGCACAACGGCGTGGTGGTGGATGCAGGGGTCACCGCAGCAGGGCTTCGCCGTTCTACTACGAGAGGGAGAGGTGTAGCAGGGGAGAGGGAGGCGCCAAGACTCAAGGGTGCGGCTGCCCCTCCCTCCCCCCCTTTATATAGGCCCCCTAGGGGGTGCGCCGGCCCTAGGAGATGGGATCTCCTAGGGGGGGCGGCGGCCAAGGGGTGGAGTACCCCCCCAAGCCAGGTGGGGCGCCCCCCACCCTAGGGTTCCCAACCCTAGGCGCATGGGGTGGGCCAAGGGGGGCGCACCAGCCCACTATGGGCTGGTTCTCCTCCCCACTTAGCCCATGGGGCCCTCCGGGATGGGTGGCCCCACCCAGTGGACCCCCGGGACCCTTCCGGTGGTCCCGGTACAATACCGGTGACCCCCGAAACTCTCCCGGTGGCCGAAACTGCACTTTTTATATATAATTCTTCACCTCCGGACCATTCCGGAACTCCTCGTGACGTCCAGGATCTCATCCGGGACTCCAAACAACTTTCGGTTTACTGCATATTCATATCTCTACAACCCTAGCGTCACCGAACCTTAAGTGTGTAGACCCTACGGGTTCGGGAGACATATAGACATGACCGAGATGGCTCTCCGGTCAATAACCAACAACGGGATCTGGATACCCATGTTGGCTCCCACATGCTCCTCGATGATCTCATCGGATGAACCACGATGTCGAGGATTCAAGCAACCCCGTATACAATTTCCTTTGTCAATCGGTACGTTACTTGCCCGAGATTCGATCGTCGGTATCCCAATACCTCGTTCAATCTCGTTACCGGCAAGTCACTTTACTCGTACCGTAATGCATGATCCCGTGACCAGACACTTGGTCACTTTGAGCTCATTGTGATGATGCATTACCGAGTGGGCCCACAGATACCTCTCCGTCATACAGAGTGACAAATCCCAGTCTTGATCCGTGTCAACCCAATAGACACTTTCGGAGATACCCGTAGTATACCTTTATAGTCACCCAGTTACGTTGTGACGTTTGGTACACCCAAAGCACTCCTATAGTATCCGGGAGTTACACGATCTCATGGTCTAAGGAAAAGATACTTGACATTGGAAAAACTCTAGCAAACGAACTATACGATCTTGTGCTATGTTTAGGATTGGGTCTTGTCCATCACATCATTCTCCTAATGATGTGATCTCGTTATCAATGACATCCAATGTCCATAGTCAGGAAACCATGACTATCTGTTGATCAACGAGCTAGTCAACTAGAGGCTTACTAGGGACATGTTGGTGTCTATGTATTCACACATGTATTATGATTTCCGGATAACACAATTATAGCATGAATAAAAGACAATTATCATGAACAAGGAAATATAATAATAATCCTTTTATTATTGCCTCTAGGGCATATTTCCAACAGTTGTTGCTGCTGTCTATTGCTAGGGAAGGAGATAGAAGTACAACATGGCATTGGGATTTGGGAGTTCCATGGCAACATTTTGATCTCATCTCACACATTTTATTATGTTGGTATTTTTTACATGTCATTTTATAATTATTTATATATATACTTGCTGTATCGCATATTGTTGTTTCTAAAAATTGCCGTATCCCGTATCGCCGTATTCGTATCGCCATATCGGTGTCACCGTATTGGTGCAACGTAGCTTATCAAGCGGTCTTTTTGCACACTCGTAGCCTACTCAGCACCGTACCGATTGAGCCAGGCATGCTAAGGAAAAAGGCACATGCCATTTGCAGGGGTAAATTGCACAAAACCACCACTTTAAAGGTTAGGGTTGAATGAAAAACTACCTTACATTTTTGTTGCAGAAAGCACCACGTCTATCGTAAATATTTTTCAAATGACACTGATCGGCGGATTTGCCTTGGCTGAGCATGTTTATGATAGATGGGGACCGCCAATCAGGCTGACTTGGCACAAATTCCTAACAGCGTTAGCTGAACTGTTTTGCTTGACATATGGCCCACTTGTCAGTATTTC
>NC_041388.1:713319084-713331762 GCF_002162155.2 Triticum dicoccoides | reverse complement strand
GCCGTTAACCAGCACTCGCCTGGATCCGGCAAGAATCGAGCCGCCGTCCCCTTCCGCACCTCGGGTGCGTGGTCCTTTGCTCCAATTCGAGCCCAGAGCCCGGATCGAGCCTCCGTTAACCAGCACTCGCCTGGATCAATAAGCCCATCTCCAGCGAGGGCCGGGAGCGGCCAGTATGCGGGGAGGAGGAGCTCGCCCCACCAGGCTTGGGGTGGATGGGCCTCGCCGACGGATGGATGCAGTGGGAGGAGGATTACGACAGCGGCGAGCTCGATCTGGATCTCAGCGACAACCAGGTTGAGTCCCTGCATTCTCATATCGTTCCGCTCCGCCCGTCGCCTCCAGGTGGTCGCAGCCGCTCCATGCGCTGGTCGTTGCATTGCCGCCGCGCCCGAAGGAATGGAGCCAATGGCGACGAACCGCACGCCGTCGGGAGCAGCTGCCCATGCATAGCCTTGCATGACACCTTGCGCCACCACCGACGCGGTCAGCGCCGGTAGTCGGGCCCTCCCTCAACTTCAAGTAGGCAACCGTCCTATAAGGTATGCATAATTAACTGCCTAACTAATTAATTAATTGCATTTGTAACTTGGTTTCCAAATTGATTCGGTGCGAGAAAAAAAATCCTATTTAGATGGAACTAGTTAATTGCATATAGGGATGAAAATGGAGTGGAAACTTTCTATTTTTCCGGAGGAAAAATGGAAACAGAGAGGAAATATGAAAACGAAAACGGAAATTTGCAAAGTGGAAGTGGAAATGGAATTTTTTATGCGGAAATGGAAACAAAAAAGGAATTGTGTTTTCCGGTGGAACATGCATGGAAACGGAACTTTTCGTTTCCGTGAATATGAAATTTCTGTTTTTACTATAGACGTATAGCTGCTTTGTAGCCCAACCACCAAAAAGAACACAATGACACAGTTAGTATAATGGATCTGAGGCCCAACTTCTACTACCACACATGTACTCAGTCTGACCTTATACGCAATTGTCCGACACTAATACAATACTACGCTAAGTTGCTAACATAATGATATTATTTTGTAGCCATGTTAACAACTCATTATTTTTTTTTGTGTATTTCTCTATGATTTAAGGGGTTTTTAAGTTCCAATCAATGCCTATTTCTGTTTTCGTGTCCGCTTTGTATTCGCCACGTGTCCGTTTTCGGTAGTATCTGTTTTCGTATTTATTTCCGGGGTTTCTGTATTAATTTCCCTTCTGCAAAAAAATGTGAAAACAAATATAATAGCACTCAGTTACGTCCGTTTCCGCTCCGTTTTCATCCCTAATTGCATACATAATTTATTGTCTAGCTAATTCCTTGCATTAATGCTTGAATTTCCAAATTGATTCAGCACTTTGTTTCCAAAATATTTTCACATGATTGGTCGCTATGAACTACAGCCACGACTATCGAATATTGTATGATACATTTATTTAACAATTTTTTGAAAATTGAATGGACACACTTGATTTGAGAATTTAGCATGTTCGCCTTTCTGTACGACTGATAAGAAACATAATATGAGCTCGTCCACAACCCGCCTTCCGCCATTGCTGTCCCTGTTGCCGTGACCCATGCCCTGGCATTGTTGAACATCACACTACTGTAAGACCTGACCACGGCATCCTCCATAGTGTCGGGCGCACGCGGATGCGTACTCACATAAGAAAAAGGATATGTTATTTTTGTTGTATTAGAAAACTTGTGATTAGAAAAAGGATATTGATGAAAATGATAGGCAGTGAGGTAGGAAGGGAGAGCATCGTGATCATTATAACATGTTGAACATGGAACATGCATGAATTTTTAATGTTCAGTCAGACCACCTGACATCGATGAGCTCAACAAACGAAGAATCATCTGTTACAAACTGATGCGTTAGCATTATATATCAAATGACAAACCACATGTCAGTTAGTTAATTAGCATTCAACAAGGTGCTCTTACAATATCTTGAATGAGGAATAAATTTTTATTTTGGGTCAGAGCATTTGGCATCCACATAGAATCAATTGTTATTACAATAGAAAACTTGGCATCACATATCGAACGGCTATCAATAGAAAATTTGGCGCTTTTTGAGGTTTTGATCACAGGGTGCCGATATGGGCTACCACTCTTACCTAGCAGTCTCTCTCCTCACACACATAATTTTGTAACCTTTCCCCTTACTTCTTTTTGGGTTGCATAGGTTGTCATTTCTACACAAAAAAACCTAGTGTTGTGTGAACAACCAATCCGCTTGTGATCAAAGTGCCCGGTGTTAAAGTTAAGGGTCAAACTAATCTTGTATATACCGAGGTTTAGTTATGAAAAATAAAGTTGTTTCATAGTATTAGTGTTAAAGTACACTCCACGTTTTCATTATATTTAACTTAATAAACGGTCATTTCTACTCATTTCCTAAGAACAACCATTGATCGTACTGAAAATCTTGTAGGATGAAGTGCCTACTTTCACAAATCTAAAAATTAGTCAACATTGAACACTCAATTTGGCTACCTAACAAATATTACACTATCACTTTTGCCCGTGTCAGGTAGGTCGGGCGCACAGACAAGGCCCCTCCTCCGGCCTCCGCAGCACGATAGCTCACTCCGCGGGACAGCGAGCGGTGGTGGCGACGGTGCCGTGGGTGCGCCATGGAGGCATGTTCTGCTATGCGAGGTGTGTCCATACGGACATATCTAACTAGATTTGGCTTTGGTGGTCGGTCTGTGGTGTGGATTGAGGCGCTGGGGTCCACGACGCGCGGGAAACTCCGGGGGAAACCATGGATCTCCCCGAGATTGAGCGAGGGGTGTGCTTCTGAGTCATAGTCCCTCATGAGGGCATCATTTCTAGAGTTTGCTCCGGTCAAAAGAACCGACGATGGCTTGTGTCTTCGTGGTGAGGCTCCGCGCGGATCCATGATGCTGCAGGATCAGGGTGGCAAGACACCTAGTGAAAATTGTGCCGACTTGCGTCATGGTGGGATGATGGCGGCGTCTCTCGTTCTGAGAAAGAAATCATGCCGACTTCGATCATAGCGGATAATGGTGACAACATCAAAGCGCCTCTTAACTTTCTAGTAAGAAAGCAAGGACCAAAAGGAGCTGGGGGCATCAATATCAATACAATTTGGTTTTTCTTTTCTTCGATAAAAGACACTTTATTACTTAAAAAGGTTTAAGCATTATAGACGGCTTCTACATAACTAAGATACACACAGCCATATCCAGGTCCAATTCAATCAAAATAAATAAATAAGTGTTGAATACTTTAAGATTCATTAGAAAATACATGATAAAAATATTTTAATTATATTTTGGTAGAAACGCTTTTCCTGGCAAGCGTAAAGAATTCACATGGTCGGGGGCAGCACCGCGCCGTGGTGGAGCGCCTCCGAGAGCCTCTGCAACGCAGCGTCGGAGGAGCCGCCCTTGTTGACGGCGTTGCGGCAGACGTCTCTCATCTCGGCGGCCCTCTCCCTGACCTTCCGCCCCTCCTCGCCCATCAGACACTTGACCGCTCGTTCCAGGTCCGCCGCCTCCATGAAGTTGTCCCGCTTCCGGTCCACCTTGAGCGGCACGGCGACCCCCATGTCGGCGACGTGCTCGAAGGCGTTCAGGTGCTGCTCCGCGTAGAGAGGCCACGGCGCCATTGGCAGGCCGTGCCACAGGCTCTCCAGCACCGAGTTCCACCCGGCGTGCGTCACGAACCCCCCCACGGCCGGGTGCGCCAGGATGTCCTTCTGCGGCACCCACGTCGGCCACACCAGGCCCTTGCCCTCCGTCCTCTGCAAGAACCCCTCCGGGAGCAGCTCCTCCAGCTTCGCGTCCGTCGGGTGCTCCGACCCGTCCGGCGCGCTGGCGCCCGACTCCGAGGAAGGCGGGCCCCGGAGGACCCACAGGAAGCGGTGGCCGCACCGCTCCAGCGCCGCCGTGATCTCCACCACCTGCGCTGCCTCGAACCAGCCCATGCTCCCCAAACAGAGGAACACCACCGACCCCGGCGGCTGCGCGTCCAGCCAGGCGACACACTCGTGCGGTGGCTTCGTTCTGTCTCTGCTGCCAAGCGAGAGCACGGGGCCGACGGGGTACACCGGCGGCGCGGGGCGCCCTGGCACGGCGCGGCCGTCGGCGACGGCCGCGAGGGCCCCCGGCTCGAGCTCGTCCGCAGTGTTTGCGATGATTCCCGTGGCGTCCATAAAGCTGTGGCCGAGGCGCAGGAACCACGTGTAGTTGGGGCTCTTCTTGTCCACCACCGGGCACGGCACGGACTCGGGCGGTATCGGCGGCAGCCCGGGCACGTGCACCACCTCCCCGTCCACCTGGCTGAACTCCACGGCGACCACCTGGTGAAGCACTGGCAAGTGCAGCATGAGCGCGAGCATGGCGCCGGTGGAGGACATGAAGACGTAGGAGGGCACGCCCAGGTCGCGGGCCACGTCGACCATGGGCGCCGCGAACAGGTCGAGCACGAGCGCGGCGACGGGGCACGACATCCCCGCGACGGCGTCCCTGACGTGGGGCGCGTGGAGCTGGATGTAGCGCGCGATGAACTCCTCGACTCCGGCAGCGTCAGCCGGAGGCTCCACCGCGGGGAGGCGGTGGAAGCGGATGTCGAGGCCGGAGGCGGCCTCGCGGCGGACGTGCGCCTCGACCTCGGAGGTGGCCTGGGCGGTGGGCGGGCGCATGACGAGCAGCGTGATGGACAAGGCGCAGCCGCCGCAGAGAAGGATGCGCTTGCAGGACTCGAGCATGGACATGAGGTGGCCGGTGCCCCACTCCGGCACGAGCACCAGCGTCGGCGTCGGACTAGCTGCCATCCTAGTTCTGGTTCTAGTTCTGGTGCCGCTCCGCTCCCTCACGTACGCGTTCTACTTGTACCCAAGCCAGACACAGCGTAACGCCTAATATAAATAGCGATGCCAAAGCCAAATATGCGTTCTACTCGTACCCAGCATCCCACACGATCAAAATGACAAACACGGCCCCCTCAAAAAAAAGGTGACAAACACGGCGAGGGAGTATAACTAGCATGGTGTTTATTACTAGTATTACTTACTAGGATACCCCGCGCGTTGCTGCCGGGATTCAAGTAAAGAGAAAAAATGTTGTGCAATGAATGAAAAAGGTAGAAGCTCTGTGAAGCAAAACATGATAGGAAATCCATGGCCTTGACAGAAAGAAACATATTTTCCTGCAAAAGAAAAAGAAACGTAGTATTTGATACATCTATACCAATATAAAAAGACCCAAAGGGGCAGATCTAAACCATCTTAACCGTCAAATCATGTTATCTAACGGTTCAAATCCCTCCAATGGTGAGCATCAAACACGTTTAACGCTCTAATTACCCACCACTGCCATTGGTTATAAACACGTTTTGACTCAACGCTATCCCATGAAATCTGCCATGTAATTAATATCCTACCATTCCCGCGAAAAAGTAATTGATATACTACTAAATACCAACATGCAACAGATATATTTTACCTAATATAACGTGCAACTAATATACCACCTAATATAAACGTGCATTGCACGTACATTATTACTAGTACTAACAAACATGGCATTGTAGGCGTATATACACACTGGTGGGAAACAAAATATATTTGATACAGAATAACATGATATTGTAGACACCGGTGCAAATCAATAAAGTGAGTCAATGTCCTGTGAACAGTCCGTTTGTTGGTTTTAGGCAGGGTCTAGGACCTGGCCAAAAAATCATACTGATTACATAATAACATGGCATTGTTGGTATATATACACTGGTGGGAAAAGAAATATATTTCGTACATAATAAAATGATATTGTAGACACCAGTGAAAATCAATAAAGAGAGTCCAGGTCCTGTGAACAGTCCGTTGTTTGGTTTCAGACACGGTCCAGGACCTGCTTACGGTTATAAATCTTCATGTTTAATTCTTTCTTCTCCTTCGATCCATTGGCAGAGTGCCCGCTGTTTCACTGAAAAAACAGGAAGAATTATTTGATGACAACCATGTCAGAACCAGAGCGAGCATAGGAGAGAGGTTTTGTGCAACACAGTTTCATTGATACATCGGTTACACATAAATGTAGTACAGAGCTCAACCAACTCATACAAAGGGCGGCCGAAAGAAATAGGTCAGCACTAATGCCACTATCTATACATGCATGTACACACAGTTCGCTAACACAACCGATGAAAATAGCACTTCTTTTGTCATCTGTCTAGAGTATGGCTCCGGCAAGCACAAACCATTAACATATATACGCTGCCCTAATCTATAATCCCGATAAAAAAATGTAGATTATATTTGCCACATGGCAACTTTAGTTTAAGCACCATGGCAACTACAGTGTAAACATCATGGCAACTTTTGGGCAAATTTTTTTTTTGTCGAAACATATCAATATGGGGTCTAGTTTTGAAGATCTCATCAAGACGGATTTAATGGTGACGGATTTTTAATTCACTTTTTTAATTAGGAGATAAAATATTTTTAAGCCGAAAACCAAAAAGATTTCTGCTGATGTCATTTGTTCATACGTGGAAAAATGAGTGGTGATGGAGGCGTGTGGGCGATGTGCAAAAGCTCACACGTGTGGGCGTTAGTTTTTCCGAAAGAAAATAGGGATGTATGTGAGTTGCAATATTGCATCACTTTTCTGTTTTTCCTCTCCTTGTTTGCAAAGGCCAGAGATCATTTGGAAAATAAAAGGCAAAAGCGCTGAGTCTGTCGCTGAGATCTAGTGTAGAATTACCTGATAATTGGAGGTGGCAGCTTGTTCTTGAACTGAGTGTGCCGAGATTAGATATTCTAGGCACAGGTACTGATTCAAGTCAAAAAGACCAACTATTACTTTCTGTTCCCCAACTTGAACTACTGAGTTGTATGGTTCAAGAACAAGCTGCCAACCTCCACTGCTGGACTGCTGGAGCATTTTTCCGAGAGTAGGGCCCTGTTCGGTACTTCACCAGTTCCGCAGAATACAAGAATCTGCAGAGTACCTGTTTGCCCACTCCATCATTTTATACTACGGCTCCGGCCGCTCCGGGAGCGGAGTGGTGGAGTGGAGCGTCTCCAAACACAGCCTAGAACGCGAGCAGCTCGTGCGTGATCAAGAAGAAGAAGGCGTTCACTCGTATTTGTAGGCTGGGATACCGAGGGGTGATGAATGCTGCCGTTTCATGTGCAGTAGTGGTTGCCGTTTCATGTGCAGTAGTGCTACCGTTTCATGGTGGCGCCTCGAAGTGAGAGCGGCGGCGCCGGTGGAAGATAAGACGAACCCTGAAGACTGCGATCAGATTCTGTTTGTTTGAGGGGAATTGTGCGATTAGATGGGGCTAGCTAGGCACGTAACAGCTATTGGGCCGCGCAGCCCACGATCAAGAACGGAGAAAACGCTCCGCGGTATTTCTGTCGAGTCCACGATCCATGGTGCAGGTGCAGCGGAAAAACCGTGCGGTTGGAACGACAAAATGGTGCATGCGGCAGCGTAGGATTAGGGGGTGACGTGGCTGCACGAGAAGCCAGGAAAATAGTTAGTGGGGGCTCCTATTTAAATATAGAAGATATCTTGAACGAGCATCATGCATGATTTTAATGTTCCGCCAGAGTGCTTGACAACATTGAGCTCAACTAATTAACGATGGAATCATATCTAGCATTACATGTCGAATGGTGAACCATATGCCAGTTAATTAATTAGCAAGATGCTCATTATTATATCTTGAATAAGGAACACGGGCTGAATTTTTATTTTTGGCTCAGACCTCTATAGTAATGCTCTGCTAGTCTCTTTGACGAATGAATTACAAATTTTACTACATATTGTTTTATCTAGAGCCATGATATTTGGTACCAAGTACAAAGAAGACACACATCATGAACAAATTATTGAGCACATGTAATAGAGTAAGACATGTTCGACAAAAGAAGTAAATATGCAGTGTTCCAATTATTAGGTTCCAACCTCCCTGCATACATCTTGTGCACTCTAGATATTTCCATTTGCATATATCTAATCATAAAGACATCTACCAAGGTGTTTTTATACTATACACTTCATAAAGCTCTCCTAATCTATTTATGAATACATACACACTATTTGTATGGAAGTGTAAACATTAATCATGTAAGACATGTGGTTTTGTCATTTTTTTATATAAGTGGCTTTGGTTTAAATGTATTTTAAGGTGTATGTATTAGTAATGTAATGTATTAAAAATATAATTTAGGTTCATTATAATATACTATTTATCAATGTGATGTGCCAAAAATGTCTTTAAAATATGAAAGTTTAGTATAAATAATTTCATTTACTTTGAATTTCATCAACAATGGATGTTTTCATCAGATTGTTAGAAAATATTACTACAGGTCTTTCTGATTACAAGTTTACTGTTTACACAGAATAAACTAAAAGTAATTAGTGACTCCCACTATAGTAAACAAGTACAAGCCCTCCAAGCGTCTACAAAACAAGGCCAAGCCCTCCGACTGTAGATTACAACAGTTCTTGCCAAGCCAACCCAGTCCCTTACACGAAACTCTGTGCTGTTCGTCTTCCTCGCGGACCGCTCTGTTCACCGGCCGGGGCCGTGGGCAACATCGACAAGTGCAGGTGCGTGCATCGACAAGCTAGCCAGCCGTGTAAGTTGTGTTGTGTCGTAGATGCAAATGCTCGTCTTCTTCCGTCCACCCGTCATCTCTGACGACCCCATGGGTTTGCTTCTTGGGCGCGCAGGTTCTAATGGCGGCGTTCAACGAGGCAGTCTCCAGAGATCTCTTCATCCTCACCATGGTGCAGGCCGCGCTCTTCGTCCTCACTTCAGCTGTCACGCCGCCCCCACAGACGTCGCTTGGCCCTGAGAGCCGCTGCCTCCCGGGCTACTGGTTTTACGACACCATTGGCAACCTCCAGCCATTTGTGGCGTTCATGCTGTTCGCTTTCGCCCTTGTCACCTACAAGCTCAAGCGGTAGCTCGCCACCATCGCCGGAGACGGACCGGCGCCACCGCCAACAAGGAGGCAACGTGCATACGCGTTGCTGGCCCTCCTCCTCTCCTTGGCAGCAACAGTGATGGGGACCATCATGGCCATCAGTACCTCCCAGCCCCATTGGATCCAACAACTGGGCCGTTTGCGGGACTATTTGACCACCCGAGTCGCCTTGCTTGGCTTGATTTGGGTGGGAAAAATAATCCAACCAGCGGCCCAGTAGCTAGGATTGGGCACATATTGAGGGTGTGTGTGTGTGGGGGGGGGGGCATTGCCCCCCAGTATTGAATCAACTTGTGAATCGAAAGAGGATCCGAATCGCCTCAGATTTCAGAAGATGTGCACCTCCGGGGATCAAGTTGTGAATCGAAAGAGGAGATGAATGGCTTTAGATTTTAGAAGATGTGCACCTCTAGTACACAGACCGACGACGCGATGGCGATGGCAGTGGTGGCGGTTGATAGTAGTAGACCTAGCATGTTGTGGGCTCTTTGTTTCTTCATCGGCGGTGGTGGTGGGTTGGCCTCCTCGGCAACTGCGTGCAGCTGCCTCAATAGGTTGTTGGTGACGATGGCAGCTCCGAATAAGGCAAAAGTGAGAAAAGGCAGTAGCATTGACACGTGTGGCCCTTTTTTATGACGTGGCGCAACTGTTCGTGCTAGATGTCGTCAGATGTTTTGTTTTGCTAATAACACCTTCCTAAAGAAACAAAACAACAACATACCCATCTCCCCCTTGCATGCTCACGCGCCCAGCGGCCGGCAGGCCTGCTCATGACACCGCCCCTCCTCTCCTCCCCTCCCCTAACCCCTCTCTCTCTCTCTGTGTGTGTGTGTGTGTGTGTGTGTGTGCGTGTGTGTGTGTGTGTGCGCACACGCTACAAGTTGTGCCGCCGGAGCACGTAGCATGAGCCGCCCGCTTCACTGGTCTTCAACGGCCAGGAGGAGGATCGCCGTCCCATGCAGGCAGCAGGAGCACACTGCCTTCATCGGCCAGCACTCCCCTCATCTCCCTCTTGTGTACTTCGCTAGATCTGAGTAGTAGTGGTTGCTTCGGTCGACCTGTGCATCTCGGCCGTGGTTGCTGCCCTCGACCTTGACTAGGCCGTGGTCGTGGCGGGCGCGAGGCCAAAGCTACCGCTGGCCTCTTCCTCCTTACCGTTTGTCAGGCGCTGGTGGAACTCCTCCTCGAGGCACGCCATGGCCACCTACGGTGCCGCTTCGACGTGCGGGTCGGCCTCGCAAAGGGTGATGCCTCAGACCCCCAGCCTGTGGCCGGCGCTGGCCAGCCGCGGCCCGCAAGGAGGTGACGGGAGCGGGCGATGCCGGTGAGGAATGGAGCAAGCATGGCCGTCTAGCGCGAGCAGCAGTAGTGGCAACACATGAAGTGGCCAGCGGGAGCGCACGCTGGGGCATCTGGCGTTCAGGTGCCTCCCCGGCGAGATGGGCGAGCTGGGGCGGGGGTGCTGATTGCGTTTTTCTATTATGAATGAAGGGTGTCTATGGAAAATATCAGGGACTATTTTGTAATTTCGGAACTAACAACAATATAACACCATATATGTTGTACCACTAGTGCAGAATCGGGCAATAGCACCGGTTCGTAAGGCCCTTTAGTGCCGGTTTCGGAACCGGCACTAACATTTCGGCACTAAAGGCCCCCCCCCCCTTTAGTACCGGTTCAGCACGAACCGGTGCTAAAGGGCAACCACGTGGCACGAGCCAGCTCCGGGGGCCGGGAGCCCTTTAGTACCGGTTGGTAACACCAACCGGTACTAAAATATTTTGGGGATTTTTGGTTTTATGATTTTTTTTTTCATTTAATTTTGTGTTTTCCATTTTAATTCTTTTTCGTTTGCTGGTATTTTACGGTACTACACATTGTACATGTTATGCATATATATATATATATATATATATATATATATATATATATATATATAGAATTTCTAGTAGAACCAATCATATATATATCATCAATGTCTCACAAACCACCATATTAATTTACACATACACACATGTATAGCTATATACAATTTCTCCTACATATGCATGTTGCCTTCGGAGCCAATGGCATTAGCCTAATTGGTGCCTTCGGAGCACGATGACAATTGGAAGTGGTTCATGACCTGTTCGATGGGGCGGTAGCGGGTAATAGTATTCTCCCTTCGAATTTATGACCTGGTCGAGCAAAAATCCCGCTATTTCCTCTTGAAGTGCTTCTACGCGCTCCGTTTCTAGGAGCTTGTCCCGCACCTCTTTGAACTGTTAAGAAGGAGATCAATATGCATGTGTATTAGTTGTGTGACTAGATATCGATAATGGTGTAAAAATTGTGAATAGTGTTCTGACAAGCGTACCCATTCCTGTCTTTGAGATCTACTCCTTTGGGACGCCATCATGCGAATGTTCTCGCAAATGCAGAATGCACACAGATCAGTCCCCTGCGCCTACTTCAGGGCCTTTATTACGAGAATGGAATTTAATTTGATCAGATAATAATTAATCAAGCATGATAATTAAAGAGATGGCAGCTAGCTAGCTAGCTAGTACTACTTAATTACTTACCTTGGATCGAAACCATTTCAGCTGTGGTTTCCATTCGCCTTCCGTGACGCTGATGAACCTTGCCCAAGCCCTGCCCGCCGACAAAGAAAATGAATAAAGGGGTTATTAAATAGTTCATATCATGAAATGACGAACTAAATAGGCCGAGATATATAGTTAATAATGATTGAAATTACCTGTTGACTATCCCATACAAGATGTTGTAGTCACTATTTGCTTTGAGTAGCGAGTCCAGTATTTCAACTGTTCCGGCGTCAACTTTAATGATACACAAGATCCAGTGAAATCTGCATGCACACACGTTTGCATGTCTTAATTAAGCGGGCATATGTAAGCAAAAACATGTAGCTAGCTAGTAGGCAAAAACAGAGAATTTGTAGTACAAGAAAGTGTGACTCACTGGAAGTTGTAAGGAAGTAGTATATCTTCATTGTATTTGAGGCGCTTCAAGAACTCTAGCATGCTGTCCTCTACCTGCTTTTCATAATACTTGTTCATTTTCCATGTGTATTCATTAACGGTATTTGGGTCAATGAACCCAATGCCATAGCGTCCACCTTTTCTCATTTCATACATCTTCATCCTGCATAATACCACAGAAAAGAATATAGTGAGGATAATTATAGGTAATGATTGATCAAAAGGATCACTACAGCTAGCTTGAGACTTAAATTACAGAAAGAAATCACTTACAGACAATAGCAACTGACGATAGATTTGTCGAGTGCATCTTTATTGTATAACTGAAACAGTTCAGAATACTCAACGACCACAGCTTTCTCATGGTAGTAATGATCCTTCTTGACATACACCATGAGGGACTCTCGATCGGATCTCTTGATAATGTCCATGTACCATTGATGCAATTCATACATTCTCGTTGGGAGCTTCTTGACATCTTCTGGCTCGACCAAAGGTTGGCCCCGGATATATTTCTGTTTTATTTTCTACTCTGTAATCACAGGCATGTCCTCGATCTCGAGGAGTTGTCCAATAGTGATCTTGAGTTCTTCAGCCTGCATTATATGCTCCTGGGTTATTACCACATCGCCCACCTCGGGAACGTAAACTGTTTGGCCACAATAATATTGGGCGCGCGTACTGTCACGTGTTGTTGGCGG
>NC_041388.1:713315465-713318906 GCF_002162155.2 Triticum dicoccoides | reverse complement strand
ATTTTTCGACAACTGCTTGTTGTTTGCTCGAGCTCGAGCTCGCCTCCTTCTGTAGACGTTGTCGATGTAACTTCCTGATGTGCCACTCATAGTCTGTGTCAACAGGCTTAGGAGCTGGTGGTTGAGCCATACGAATGAAGTGGTCAACTACTTCCACAGGCACTTTCTCCCTTGGCGGCGGTGGCGGTTTCGGTCCAAAATGGGCGTCGACTTCTGCCCGCACTATGGCATTGGTTTGCTCCTCGGTCCTGTCGTAAGCCCTCACAGGAAGAGGAGTAGTGAGGTTTGGACCATATTTATATCGCTTGCCTCCGCCTATACTTCCTGTACTATGACCTCGACTGGTACTGCTACGCACCATAGCTGCGGGGTGTCTCTTCTGCGATTGCTGAGGCGGCGGAGACGGCTGACGGGGCTGAGTTGGACGAGGAGGAGTGGCCTGAAGCTGTGCCGGACTTGGAGGAGGAGTGGCCTGAGGTTGTGCCGGACTTGGAGGAGGAGTGGACGTCTGACGCTGTGTCGGACTTGGAGGAGGAGTGGCTTGACACTTTGCCGGACTTGGAGGAGGAGGAGTGGCCTCACGCGTTGGTGGACTTGGAGGAGCGGGAGTCTGCTGACTCGGTGGCGGACTTTGACGAGGAGTCGGGTGACGCGGTGTCGGTGGCCTTCGAAAAATGATGCAATCCTTTCTCCATAGGATGATACGATGTTTGGCATCTCCGAGTGTGTGCTCCTCATCACCTCCAGGAATGTCAAGCTCTAGCCCCGAATATTGGTCCACCACCTCATCAACCAAGACACGAGCATAGCCCGCTGGAATCGGGTTGCAATGGAAGGTTGCCTCGGGGGAATTTGAAAAAGCAACGGCGTCCACCACCTTCATGGATATGTTCTTCATTTTGAAGTGTAGCTCGCAGTTAGTGTTCTCCGTGATGTCATCCACGGGGTATCTATCCAGCACTACTGCGTCGCCCGGGGCGGAACCCACGCTGCTTCTCGGCATGGATGGGTCGGTGGTATCCAATGCTGGATCATCCGCTAGCTGCTGCAGCTGCTGAGACCCCCTTTGCTGGCTAAGTGAGTCGATCTGCTCCTGCTGCCGCTGGAATTTAGCTGCCAATTCCGCTTGACTTGCTTCTAGGCCTTGAAGGCATTCATAGTCGAGCTTCCTTTGCTCCTCCTCCATCTTCCTCTTCTTCTCCTCCGCAATCTTCTTTCTCGCACGGGTTCTGTAGTCGGCGTTCCAGTCCGAAAACCCCTCATACCACGGAATAGCGCCCTTGCCTCGTGTTCTTCCCGGGTGTTCAGGATTTCCCAGGGCACGCGTAAGCTCGTCGTTCTCTATGTTGGGCTGGAACACCCCCGATCGAGCCTCTTCTATTGCAACAAGTAGTGCATCGTCGGCTCCGTTCAGACATGCCTTCGTCGAAACATTGCCTGTCTTCGGGTCCAACTCCCCCCCATGCGCATAGAACCAAGTCCTGCACATGGGGGGCCAGCTCTTAGTAATGGAGTGACACTTGCATCCTCCATCTCTTTCTCAGACTTATCCCACTTAGGCATTGCCACCGCGTAGCCACCTAGCCCCAGCTACTGGAACTTATCCTTTTTTTCGGCATTCTTCTTGTTTATTCTCGACCGTTCCTTAGCTAATTCTGAATCCTTGAATTTCACGAAATCGTCCCAATGAGCACTTTGATTCTCTAGTATCCCCTCGAATACTGGAGTCTTCCTTCCTCCCTTGACGTACTTCTCCCACGTCATTCTCTTGTGGTTCTTGAATGCAACCGCCATCTTCCTAAAAGCAGCGTCCTTGACTTTCCGCACATCTGCTTCTGTGAAATTATCTGGTAGGGTGAAATGTTCCATGAGAGTATCCCAAAGCAGATTTTTTTGATTCTCGTCGACAAAAGTAACATCTGGACGTGGATTTGCTGGCTTTCTCCATTCTTGAAGGGAGATCGGGAGTTGGTCCTTCACAAGAACTCCGCACTGACGAACGAACTTGTCCGCAATCTTCTTAGGCGCTAATGGTTCGCCATTAGGTTTGAATGCCTCGATATTGTACTTTACGCCCTCCTTCAAATTTTGGTTCGGGCCTCGTTTCGTCCTTTTGCCTGAAGATTTGCTCGATCCGGATGGCTGAAAGAAGAAAGATCGATTCGTTAATATATCTTCAACTCATTTAAAACATGCGATGATCACCAGATTCCTACTTATATAAATATATATACCTCGCCGATGTTTGTTGTTTCAGGATCAACATGTTCTTCGTCGTAGTTCATGACTTCATCTTCTCGGTCGTCGCGATCGAATATCATATCACCCTCTCCGGTGTTGTTTAGAAATTCGGAGCCATCAAAATCTTCTTCATTCTGATCATCATCTGGCCCGCGTATGATATCGAGCATGGTCTGTTCTCTCTCTCTGTCGGTATTATCCGCCATAGCTTTTATTTAACTATGCCAAAAGAAATATAAAACAATTTAGTATAATCTCGAATAATAGATATAATCTCGAATACATCGTCTCGAATAATAGATATAATCTCGAATACATCATCTCGAATAATAGATTTAATCTCGAATACGTCGTCTCGAATAATAGATATAATCTCAAATACATCGTCTCGAATAATAGATATAATCTCGAATACTACAGAGTAATCTGGCTAGCAAGCTAATAAAGATTGAATACTACAGAGTAATCTAGGCCACTCACGGTTCCTGAGGTGCGGGCGGTGGACACCCAAAGAGAAGGAACCATCACTGGATCATAGCTCGGGTGATCTCCCCAAAGAACCTGCCAGGTATTGGAGAACCTGACGTCCATAGAAGCCATGTAGCGATGGACGTGCTCGTCCTCCTCCCTGACACGGCGACGTACCACCTCCGGCGGGGCCGGCTCCCTCCGCACCGAAAGTGGCCCACGCGAATGCCACCAAAGGAGATGAGGGTCGACGACGGGACCCGGGGCCGGGTTCCTCACCAAGCGTCGCGCCCCTGAAGGTAGCACCTCCAAGTGCCAACCCGGCGGAGCCCAGTCCCGGACATGGGTCCTCTGAAGCAGGACGTTGTCGCGGACGTGTCGACGGCGAGGATGCGGGCCGGGCATCGTCGACAACAAAATACTATATGCCGCAAAAGTAAAGTAACATTTTTTAAATGATGGATTGTGATGATTTCATATATGCAAATTCTAAATTTTATAACTAAAAATATAAGAAACTAAAAAAACATCGATCATCGTCTAACAATTTGAAATTAATCTAATTCATCTAGCTAGCTAAAACTAACATTTCCAAAATTTCTAACATTTCTATATAACTAACATTTCTATAACATTTGACATTATATATATTATAACTAACATTTCTACATACTATTTGACATTAATCTAATCTAATTAATTAATTCATCTAAAACTTTGTATGAAAAACAG
>NC_041388.1:713264161-713315172 GCF_002162155.2 Triticum dicoccoides | reverse complement strand
GCTACGGTCGGCGCCGGTGTGTGCTACGATCGATTGGAGGGAGGAGAGGGGCCGGGGGAGGGGCTCACAGCGCGCGCGGGCAAGGTCGAGGCGATGGCAACGGCGAGGCGAGGTCGATCCAAAGGCAACGGCGACGGCGAAGCGAGGGGATCGGCAACCGGGACGGCGACGGGGGTGCCGCGGAGTCGACGGGGACGACGCGACGAGGACGGGGGCGTCGCGGAGTCGACGGGGACGACGAGACGGGGGCGGCGACGGCGCGGGACGGGGCTGCGGCAGAGAGAAGTGGGAGATGAGAAACTGAAAATTTTCGAAGTGTTTCTTATATAGGGGACACCTTTAGTACCGGTTGGAGCCACCAACCGGTACTAAAGGCCTGTTTTGGCCAGGCCAAGCGGGGGGAAGCACCCCCCTTTAGTACCAGTTCCTGGCTTCAACCGGTACTAAAGGCCCCCCCCCCTTTAGTACCGGTTGGTGCCACGACCCGGTACTAAAGGGGGTGCGCTGCCAGGCGAGGGGCGCAGAAGTTTAGTCCCACCTCGCTAGCCGAAGGGCGCTCACACCTGCTTATAAGCCCCGCCGCCGCTGCTGTCTCGAGCTCCTCTCTAAAGCAGGCCTTCTGGGCCTACCTCTGCTACTCTGCCTTGTGGGGCCTATTGGGCTTGCGGGCCTGCATCCTGGCCCAACAACAGGTTGGGTTTCTAGTCGTATGCAGGCCGCTGTGGCCCGGTAGGTGGGCTTTTTTCATTTAGTTTTTTCTTTTCTGCTTTATTTATTTTGTTTTATTTATTTTTAGTTGTTTTTTGCTGTATCTAGAGTTTCTTTGTGAATATTTTTGATAGTTTTTAGAAACTTTCAGTTAGTGCCGGTAGTTTTTAAATTTGAATAGTTTAAATTTTGAATTATTTGAAATTTGTGTGAATCACTAGTTTGTGAATAACTTAACTTTAAAAATACATTTTCCAGTGATTCTTTTTTCTTATGTTTAATATTAGTGTGTTTTATCATTATATTCAATTTGGTAATGCTTAAGTTATTTAAAAATGAAATGCCTTTGTAACGGATGAGTTTTCGTCCGAAACCCTGATACTTCGAAACAGATTGTCCATTTTGTACACGAAGTGCATCCAGTTTTTGCGGTAACCCTCTCTACTTTTCTGCACATGCTATGTGGGTGAAATTATGATACCATGCCAACTTTCATCCTTTTCTGAGGTCATTTGAAATGCTTTTTAATTTCAGGGTCATTTAGCTGAAAAAATCAATAAATGCATGAAAGAATTTGCTTGCACATAAAATTTCTTCGCGTTTCGAATGCCAAAACACATAACTAGCTACCCTAACTATTACAGAGATTCCCTCCTGGGTGTGAAACACAGAAGAAAGTGATGATAGTTAAGCCGATCACATCCTAAATCTTTGGGTGTGAAACTTTTTCTTCGCGTGTGTCCCTTTGCGTTGTAGCCATGGAAAATCTTCATCATTTAACGGGATGCTCGGGTCAATATTCACTATGAATGGAGCAATTTCATCAAACTTTTCATAATCTTCTGACTTGTCTGTCTTGTCATCCACTCCCACGATGTTTCTCTTCCCAGAAAGAACTATGTGTCGGTTTGACTCATCGTACGATGCATTCGCTTCCTTATCTTTTCTTTTTCTTGGCTTGGTAGACATGCTCTTCACATAGAAAACCTGTGCCACATCATTGGCTAGGACGAATGGTTCGTCTGCATACGCAAGATTGTTGAGATCCACTGTTGTCATTCCGTACGGCGGGTCTTCCGTTACCCCGCCTCATGTCATATTGACCCATTTGCACCGAAACAAAGGGACCTTCAAACCACGTCGATAGTCAAGTTCCCATATGTCCTGTATATAACCATAATATGTTTCCTTTCCCGTCTTGGTTTCTGCATCAAAGCGGACACCACTGTTTTGGTTGATGCTCTTCTTATCTTGGGCGATCGTGTAAAATGTATTACCATTTATCTCGTACCCTTTGAAAGTCATTATATTCGAAGATGGTAACTGGGACAGCAAGTACATGTCATCTTCAATAGAGGTGTCATGCATGGTACGTGCTTGCAACCAGCTGGCGAAACTCTTGGTTTGTTCACGTGTAATCCAGTCATCAGACCGCTCCGGGTGTTTGGAGCGTAGCAAATTCTTGTGTTCATCCATATACGGAGCCACCAAGGCGGAATTCTGTAGAACTGTGTAGTGTGCTTCAGTGAGAGAATGTCCGTCCATACATATTATTTGTTCCCCTCCTAGCGTGCCTTTTCCATCCAGTCTGCCCTTATGCCGCGATTCAGGAACACCAATCGGCTTAAGATCAGGAATAAAGTCAATACAAAACTCAATGACCTCCTCATTTTGACGGCCCTTGGAGATGCTTCCTTCTGGCCTAGCACGGTTATGAACATATTTCTTTAAGACACCCATGAACCTCTCAAAGGGGAACATATTGTGTAGAAATACAGGACCCAAAACGTTAATCTCTTCGCATAGGTGAACTAGGACGTGCGTCATGATGTTGAAGAAGGATGGTGGGAACACCAACTCGAAACTGACAAGACATTGCACCAAATCATTCTGTAACCTTGGTATGATTTCTGGATCGATTACCTTCTGAGAGATTGCATTGAGAAATGCACATAGCTTCACAATGGCTAATCGAACGTTTTCCGGTAGAAGCCCCCTCAATTCAACCGGAAGCAGTTGCGTCATAATCACGTGGCAGTCATGAGACTTTAGGTTCTGGAACTTTTTCTCTGCCATGTTTATTATTCCCTTTATATTCGACGAGAAGCCAGACGGTACCTTAATACTGAGCAGGCATTCAAAGAAGATTTCCTTCTCTTCTTTGGTAAGAGCGTAGCTTGCATGACCCTGATGTATGCCGTCTTTTCCGTGCATACGTTGCTGGTCCTCCCGTGCCTCAGGTGTATCTTTTGTCTTCCCATACACGCCCAAGAAGCCAAGCAGGGTCACACAAAGATTTACGTGCATCACGTTGATTGTGGAGCGGACCTCGAGGTCTTTCCAATAGGGCAGGTCCCAAAATATAGATTTCTTCTTCCACATGGGTGCGCGTCCGTCAGCGTCATTCGGAACAGGTTGTCCACCAGGACCCTTTCCAAAGACCACCTTCAAATCCTTGACCATATCATGTACATCAGCACCAGTACGGTGGCGAGACTTCGTCCGGTGATCCGCCTCACCTTTGAAATGCTTGCCTTTCTTTCTTACGGGATGCCTGCTCGGAAGAAATAGACGATGTCCCAGGTACACATTCTTATTAGCCAAATATATACTGTCAGTACCGTCCAAACAGTGCGTGCATGCGCGGTATCCCTTGTTTGTCTATCCTGAAAGGTTACTGAGAGCAGGCCAATCATTGATGGTCATGAACAACAACGCCTTTAGGTCAAATTCTTCTCCCATGTGCTCATCCCACGCACGTACACCTGTTCCATTCCACAATTGTAAGAGTTCTTCAACTAATGGCCTTAGGTACACATCAATGTCGTTGCCGGGTTGCTTAGGGCCTTGGATGAGCACTGGCATCATAATGAACTTCCGCTTCATGCACAACCAAGGAGGAAGGTTATACAAACATAGAGTCACAGGCCAGGTGCTATGGTTGCTGCTCTGCTCCCCAAAAGGATTAATGCCATCTACGCTTAGACCAAACCATACGCTCCTTGCGTCATCTGCAAACTCCTTCCCGTACTTTCTTTCGATTTTTCTCCACTGCGACCCGTCAGCGAGTACTCTCAACTTTCCGTCTTTCTTACGGTCTTCTCTGTGCCATCGCATCGCCTTGGCATGCTCTTTGTTTTGGAACAAACGTTTCAACCGTGGTATTATTGGAGCATACCACATCACCTTGGCAGGAATCTTCTTCCTGGGGTGCCGGCCCTCGACATCACCAGGGTCATCGCGGCAGATCTTATAGCGCAATGCACCACATACCGGGCAAGCGTTCAAATCCTCGTACTCATCGTGGTAGAGGATGCAATCATTAGGGCATGCATGTATCTTCTGCACCTCTAACCCTAGAGGGCAGAGAACCTTCTTTGCTTCGTGCGTACTCTTGGGCAATTCGTTGTCCTTTGGAAGCATATCCTTTATCATTACCAGCAACTTTCCAAATCCCTTGTCAGATACATCATTCTCTGCCTTCCATTGCAGCAATTCCAGTGTGGTGCCCAGCTTTTTTTTGTCACCTATGCAATTCGGGTACAACAATTTTTTGTGATCCTCTAACATGCGCTGCAACTTCTTCTTCTCCAAATCACTTGCGCAGTTTCTCTTTGCATCAGCAATGGCCCGACCTAGATCATCAACGGGCTCATCTGATGCCTCTTCTTCAGCTTCTTCCCGCATTGCCGGCTCAGCTTCTTCCCGCATTACCGGCTCAGCTTCTTCCCCCATTGTTATATCATCGTATTCAGGGAACCCATGGCCAGGATAGCTATCGTCGTCCTCTTCTTCTTCATTGTCTTCCATCATAACCCCTCTTTCTCCGTGCTTGGTCCAAACATTATAATGGGGCATGAAACCGGTCTTAAACAGGTGGACGTGAATGGTTCTTGACGTAGAGTAATTGTGACCATTCTTACAGCGAGCACATGGACAAGGCATAAAACCATCCGCCCGCTTGTTTGCCTCAGCCGCAAGAAGAAAAGTACGCACGCCCTCAACGAACTGGGGAGAGTATCGGTCATCGTACATCCATTGTCGGCTTCATTACACAACACCGAATAGACCAAATTAATACAAGTTCATACATAAAGTTCATACAATACTTAAATGCAACAAACAAATAACTCTCTAGCTAAAGCATTTAAATGCAACAACAAATACGATCAAGATCGCAACTAAGGTAACATTGGATCCAACAGCATAATGATACCAAGCCTCACATTCGATGGCATATTTTCTAATCTTTCTAATCTTCAAGCGCATTTTCTCCATCTTGATCTTGTGATCATCGACGACATCGGCAACATGCAACTCCAATTCCATCTTCTCCCCCTCAATTCTTTTCAATTTTTCTTTCAAGTACTCGTTTTCTCTTTCAACTAAATTTAACCTCTCGGCAATAGGGTCGGTTGGAATTTCCGGTTCAGATACCTCATAGAAAAAATTTCTATGTCAACTTGATGGGCATAATTTGTCATAAACACGAAATGCAACTAGTTTTAAAAGAGAATATACATACCACATCCGAATCATAACAAGGACTAGGGCCGACGGGGACGGATATCAAAACCATGGCACTATATGTATAACAAACAATGTACGGGTAAGATAATTATACGAGTAACTATATATCCAAATCACACAAACATCAATTTTTATATAAAATTTCATGAACAAGAGGCTCACCACAAGGTGGTGCCGGCGATGGGACGGTGCGGGCGATCGATGGTGGCTACGATGGAGATTTAGAAGGCACTAAGTAAACCACACCTACATATGCAAACTAAGTGTTATTTTTGACCTCAAATTGCATATAAATCAAATACTAGCACACACACACACACACACACACACACACACACACATATATATATATCCTCCCAAATTACTAAACTCACAAATTTATCACTATATAAACCAATGCAAGAGCTAATCTAGCAATGAGAGATGAAAGGACAAAGTTGCTAACCTTTGTGATCATTTGAATGGATGAGGGCCTTCAAATCTTGACAAATTTTGGGCAAATTTTGTGATGAACTCGAGAGGAAGAAGGGAAGAACAGAGGAGAGGGCCGGAGAGGGGAAAGGGGGAAGAACAAAGTGCTGGTGGACGAAGGGTTTATATAGGACGACCTTTAGTACCGGTTCGTGGCACGAACCGGTACTAAAGGTGCTGGAGGGGCCCCACTCTGACAACATCCTGCCACCACTCTCATTAGTACCGGTTCGTGGCACGAACCGGTGCTAAAGGTTCGCCACGAACCGGTACTAATGAAAGCGGCCCGGCTATCCGTTGGAACCGGCACTAATGTATATATTAGTGCCGGCTCAAATACAAACCGGCACTAATGTGCTTCACGTTTGACCATTTTTCTACTAGTGTACTGTTACGCCACATCAGCAAATAGGGGACGCACCTATCATAATTGTACTTAAAACAGCCTAAGCCCCTGATCAGTGTTTTCTGCAAAAGATTAAACTCAGAATCGGTGCTTTCTGATGAAAATTCGTAGAAGAGTGTTTTTTGCAAACATATGCTTTAATGTGGTGGTATTCTGCAATTCACTCGGTGGAAGGCCTTCACATTTCCAGCATCCCACACCCCACACGATCAAAATGACAAATCCGGCGAGGGAGTATAATTAGCATGGTGTTTATTACTTCCTCTGTAAACAAATATAAGAGCATTTAGATATAGTGATCTAAATGTTCTTACATTTCTTTACAGAGGGAGTATTTATTAGTATTATATCTTGAACGAGGATCATGCATGTGATGAAGTTTAATGTTCGGTCAGAGTGCTTGACAGCGTTGAGCTCAACTAACGATGGAATCATATCTGTTAGCACGAACATAAAAATGTTCATTAGCATTACCTGTCGAGTGGTGAACCACATGCCAGTTAACTAATTAGCAAGGTGATCATTATTATATCTTGAATAAGGAACACGGGCTGGATTTTATGTTTGGGTCAGAGCATTGCACATTCACGAGCTCATCCACACAGAACCAACTGTTACGAACAGAAATCTTGGCATCACATTTCACATATTGAATGGCCAACCACATTAGATGGCAGTTAAATAATTAGCAAGGTCAAAACAAAGGGTCTTTGTTTTATCAATTTTTCTAAAACACATTTAAATGTGTCATATGTATTGCACATCACGCTTAAAACTCATCTAGCACATTTAGATTTTTATTTTTATTTTATTAGTTTTGTTAAAGCACATTTAGATGTGTCAAAAAGCTAGGCGTGCAGGGTGGGCCTGACTGTAAGGAATTGTTACTAGCTGGCTGGGTGGGTTGGATGGTCTGGCTATAAATGTGAGGAGGAGGTCCAAAGCTGGGCGGGCCATGGCTCATCCGGCCTTGCTTAAGCTCCTCTTTTATTAGGCAGTTCTGGTGGGGAAGCAAAGCGGGAAAACGTAAACCAGCATGGGTGGCTTGGGACATTATGACACGGCCGAAACATCTTGGAGGCCTTGGCTTTCGGGATATAGAGATTTTTAACCTTGCTTTATTGGCAAGACAAGCCTGGAAAGTGCTATGTGATCCTGATTCATTGAGTTCCTGGATCCTAAAGGCAGTTTACTTCCCGAACTCCTCTCTTATGGATGCAGATCTTGGTAGTAGACCGTCACAAATTTGGCGGGCGATATTAGACGGGAGAGACATGCTAAGGCTAGGCCTTATCAGAAGAATTGGCAACGGAAAAACTACACATATATGGACAGAGAACTCGCTCCCACATCCTGGAATGATGAGGCCGATCGCACCCATGCTTCCAAATCCTCCACAGATGGTTTCAGATTTGATACTTACAGCGACAGCGAGTTGGAATGAGCAGCTTGTCCGTTCGGTGTTCTTACCCATTGATGCAGAAGCAATTCTAGCTATTCCTTTATGTACTAGAAACGTAGAAGATTTTTGGGCTTGGAGTGGAGAGCAAAGAGGATCCTTTTCTGTCAAGTCTGCCTACAGAATTATCGTGCAAACCAAGATCACAAGAGAGAACTGGATTGAAGAACGGGATAGCTCATTGACAGCAGACAGTTTGCGGACGGACTGGACTGAGCTTTGGAAGATCGAAGTTCCTCCAAAAATCAAACTCTTTCTATGGCGACTCGCCAGGAGCTCAATCCCGACAGCCGATCTCTTGGAGCATCGGCATATGTCAACGTCGGCTGCATGTTCGTTATGTGGAGCGAGGGACTCGTGGAGGCATGCGTTATTAACTTGCCCGATCGCTGGCAATGTATGGGCACTAGCTGATGTTGCCATCCTGGACCAAATGAGCCGTTTTGACACTGATAATGTCAAGGGTTGGCTGTTTGACATGAAGGGAGCTTTGTCAAGTATGTGTTTGTCCGTATGATGACCACCTTATGGGCTATATGGACGGCAAGAAGAAAGGCGATCTATGAAGATATATTTCAGAGCCCAGACTCCACTCATTGCTTTGTCAATTCCTTCCTCAATGATATCCAAATTGTCAAGCAACCAGAGAGGACAGTAGTGCCGCCAGTGCTTGTGAGGCCAACTGGTTGGTTAAACCACCTCCAGGCTTAATGAAAGTGAATGTTGATGCGGCCACTATGACAAGATCGAAATTTGGGGCAGTTGCTGCGGTTTGCAGGAATGGAGAGGGCTTGTATCTTGGTGCTTCGGCTATAGTCTTTGATGGGATTTGTGACCCAGCCACCCTCGAGGCTTTGGCAGTTCAGGAAGCAATGGCACTTGCAGAAGATCTCCATATACATGCACTACACGTTGCCACAGACTGCAAAAGCGTGGTGGAAGATATCAAGCAAAAGAACAGTCCGAACTATGGGGCTATTATCCGTGAGATAGCTGACTATTCTCGTAGTTTTCTTTCATGCAATTTTGTGCATGAGTTTAGGAGCTCGAATGTCGAGACTCACAATCTAGCGAAGCATGTTTTGAGACTAGGGATCGGCCGCCATGTTTGGTTAGGCAACCCTGGTGACCTTCAGTTCGTCCCTGTAAACATTGTGACGGTTTGAATAAAAAGCTTCGTGGATTGTCTCAAAAAAAAAATCCAAGTGTTGATCGTGCATTTGCACCTCATTTTGTCCCTCATTTGTTGCCTGCGGAATGGAGGTGGACATCAGCTACTACTCGGAGGACGCGTTCGACATGGCCTTCCCTGAGGGCTCCTACGTGGAAATGGGCAGACGTGTGCTCAACACCAGGCCAGAGTGAACCACACCAAGATGCCGATTCGCAACGGCATGCCCGCGTGCGCCGGCCTGCGCTTCACGGCCACCATCATTGAGTACCTCAGGGTGAAATCTGGCGGGCAGCTCTTCTTGGACGCCCCATATAGGACGTCACCACGAGTCCACGATGCCCGGCCGCTACGGTGCAAACCCCATCTGCTTCAGCGCGGCCGGGTATGTAGTTGTGTAAGGGGGTCCCGAGTGTAAGAATAAATTAGCATGTATTAGCGTACACACTTAGATGTAATCTTAACCTTCCTATCTTCACCTTCATATCTCGCCTTTCCTTTTAAACTAGGAGTAGATCTTGTAGGACAAGACAAGGCTGGCTTTGTACATGTATATATGAGCGCTCTTTGGGCTCCTAATACATGCGATCATATTCTTCAAATTCATCTAGTCTACATGGTATCAGTTATTCTCTCTTTCCTGTGACTTGCTTCCACTGCAAACCTAGCCGCTACACCCTAGCTTCAGCCGCCAGCTCTCCCAAGCCGTTGCTGCCATGGAGTTCGGCGACTTCGCCTCCTCCCCCAACTCCTCTCTCGCCTCCGAGTTAAATTCACCCGCGGTCACTGTATTTGATCACAAAGTTCACTTTGGTCACTGGATTACGGAATACCCAAATTACGGTGCTTATCATTACATTTGTTAACAGCGCAGGTCACCGCGTACGCTGCGTCGCCGTATTTGTCCCACGTGGCGTACTGTTTGACTGTTTGACCAGCCACGCAAGCGAGGCAGGGGTTATTTTGCACTGGCGAGTTGATTTGGGGGGCTATTTTGCAAATTTCTCGTTGTATTAAAACCCCCTCCCCCATCGTCCTCCAAATCCCTAGCCATTATCCTCTTTCGCTGTCGGCCAGCCACCAAATCCCTAGCCGGCGTCTTCCTGCCGTCGCCCACTCCCGGCCCAGCACCGCTCACCGCCGGCGTCGCCGCTTCTGCAACGAGTTCTTCTTTCCCTGAAGCATGTCTGCATTGAGCTCCTGCCGCTCTTCTCGCCACGGCGGCGGTCCATTCATCCCCCTCATCGATTGTCCGTGGGGGTGTGGTTCCATGGTGAAGAAGCATGTTTCCGGCACTGAGGATCACCTTGGATGGGTGTACTACCGCTGCCCCGGCCATGGTGTAAGTTCTCTGACATTTGGTTTTGGAAAGCATTGATTTTGCATTTGGTCTCTGTTTTTGGCACATTTGGTCTCTGATTTTGCATTCATTTTGACAGAATGGATGCAATTTCTGGCATTGGGAGAGGGAGTATGTTGCTTACTTGGTGGAGAAGATGTTTCTCACTGGAGATAATGCTGTGGATGCAATTGGGTGGTCTGAAGACATGAGAGAAGAGCTGGAGCGGCGCAATGAACAGAGAAGAGCTGGAGCTGGAGCTGGAGGGATGATGGCAGCAGGATTCAGGGGTTCATGCTATGAGGAGAGGAGGAGTGAATCTTTGTTGCAGGTTGGCAGGCAGATTGTTCTTCTGTTGAAGATGGTTGTGGCAGTAGGTGTGCTTGTGTGTGTGCTATGTGTGATGCTGTTGATGAAGTGATGCAAGTGCTGTGTGTGATGCTGTTGAGGAGAGGAGGAGTGAACTCTGTGTGTGATGCTGTTGAAGATAGCTGTGGCAGTAGGTGTGCTTGTGTGTCTGTGCTGTGTGTGTCCTGTTGAACTAGTAAGCTAGTAATGTAACGGAACTATGTAGTGTAGTGATGCTGGTGAGATGAAGAAGTGATCCAAGTGTCCCCTTTTGGTTATGTAATGACAGTATGTTGTTGGCCAATATATATGATCATAGTTGGGTTGTTTGCATTACTATATTGTCATCTGACATAATGATAAGTGGTAAGTGACAAATCAGAAAATGTACAAGATATGTACCAAAGATGATCATCACAAGATATGTACCAAAGATGATCATCACAAGATATGTACCAAAGATGATCATCAGAAGATATGTAACATAGCAGCAGGTTAAATAAGATAGTGAAGATCCACCAAAAGCACATGTCTAACAAGCTTAACATGAAGGTTTAAGTTCACCAGAAGAACTTGACAGAGACCAAATTTAAGTTTAACATGACAACAAACACCAAAATGCTGGATTAGTTCACCAGAACTTGATACAGACCAAATTTTCTACTTCCTAGGCTCTCTCAGTTCATCAAACATGCTGACCTTCCTGGTTTCCTTGCCTGTAGAGCCATCTCCCATGTCATGTGCACTTGTAGAGGCCCTCTTAAGCCTGGACCTGTTGTGCTGATCTTCCTTTCTTTTGGCAGCAAGCTCAGAAGCTTTTCTCTTCCTTGCCTCCTCTCTAGCAGCTGCCAGCTCTGCTGTTTTCTTCTCTCTTTGTTGTAGGACAATTGCTCTCTTTGCTTCAGCTATTTCTTTCTTCTTTGCAACATTAGCAGATCTTTTCTCTTATGTTTGATGCTTCTTTGCTTCTCTTTCTATTGCTTTCTTCTTTGCAGCCAGGTCTCTCTTCTCTTGTGCCTCAGCAGCTCTCTTCTCTGCTGCAGCATTTAGTGCCTCTAGTGCAGCATCTCTCTTCTCTGCCATTTCTCTTTCTTTCTCCATCTTCATCTGCCTGAGCTTCATGGCTTGACTTCCATCCCTGCTAGCAATTGTAGTAACATGTGGCATGCTACTGCTCTGAGCTCTTGCTGAGCTGATGAAGCTTGATTCAGGCATGGGTTGCTGAGAAAGTGTATGTCTCCTAGATGATTGTTGCTCACTTCTCATCTGTTGCACCATTGTGTCAGCATACACTTCCTGAAAAGATGAAAGTAACATCATTAGAACACTTCACAAGTCATAAACCTGAGTTATCAGGATGAAATGTAAAGCTTGACAATGATTAAGGAAGACAAACCTAAGTTATTACTGGTTCCTCTTCACTGTCTTCACTGCCTGAATCAACTTCAACTTGATGCACATTATGTTGTTCATCATCTGATGAGTCAACAGGAATAGGAGGAATAGGTTGTGGTTGTGGCACATGCCTCATAGGTGGCAAACCAGCCTTCCTCTTGTTGCAACCTGCTCTGTTGTGACCATCCTCTTGGCAATGAGAGCAAGTGATGATCACACCATGCCTTGTGAGCTTTTTGCCTCCTCTCTTGTCCTTGGCTTCATGTGGTTGTTTCCTTCTATTCTTCTGATGCCTTCCCTTCTTGTCATTCTTCTTGGGTGGGGGTTTGATCACTGGACCAAGCATCTTTTCCCACTCTCTCTCATCTCTGTCTGGCATGATGATAGGCTGGTAGGCTTGCAGAAATGAGGCAATGCTGTAGCATTTGTCAACTAGGTCCTCAGGCTCAATTCTCTCATCTTTGCAGCAAACCACAGAATGATGGCATGGTATGCCATTGTGGTCCCACCTTTTGCAAGTACAACTTAAAGCTTTTATGTCCACTATGTAAGATCTCCCTTTGTTATCAACCTACACAGATGACATAGGGCACTTATTCAATGCAAGAAAACATGATGAATATGCAAATGAAATATGCAAAATGCTAAGTCAGGCTAGATTACCTGGAATATTCCATCCCCTGCATTTGATGCATGACATGTAGCTGACAAATCATCATTCTTCTCAAGTCTTTTCTTAATTTTGGGGCAAACAGTGCCATCCCATGTTTCTGCTTCCTCCCTCTTGTTGTAGAACCTTGTCATCAACTGCTTTTTTATTGTCATGATCAATGACAATATGGGGAGCTCTCTGGCCTCAAGAATGTACCTACAGCCAAGAGTTGGTTCATGTTAGAAGAATATTGTGATGGAGAACTACCTATTGAAAGCTTCATGTGATGAAAAACACAAACAATGATGCAACTTACTTACTAAACACTTCAAAAGCATTATTGAGAAGAATATCACACTTGGGGAACTCTTGTTGAAATGCCCTAACCCAAGTGTTGGGGTCCATCCTTGACAACCATTTCCATGCTTCAAAGTTTATCACTTTAAGCTCATCCATGTTCTGTTCAAAATCAGAAGGAGTTGTGCTCCTAGCACATTTCCACAGCTGGTTCTTGAGCACTTCACCCCTAAACAGTTGTTGGTAGTTTTGCCACAAGTGCCTAACACAGAACCTGTGCTCTGCATGTGGAAAGTAATCTCTGACAGCTTTGATCAAACCCTAAAAAAATGTGAAAGACAATGTCAGCATCATGACAAAACAATTGTGGAAGCAGAAACTTTGAAAGTTGGAAATGGAAGACAAAGTTATGAAAGTACCTTTCTGCTTGTCAGACATAATAGTCCACAGATTAGTTTCAGTAATGACTAGGTCCTGTTTCAGAGAGGATAAGAACCACCTCCAGGTGTCAGTGTTCTCAATATCAACAATAGCACAAGAAATTGGACAGATGCAATCATTTGGATCTAGGCCAACTGCAGTGAGAAGAACACCTCGATATCTGGTCTTCAAATGGCATCCATCTAGGCAGATTACTGTCCTACAAGCCTGCATGAACCCTCTCTTGCATGGCTCCAAAGAGAAATAGCAGTGTAGGAAAGTACCATATGTATCTGCTGCTAAATAAAATGTACTCCCTGGATTTGACCTAATCCATTCATTTGCATAGTCCCAAAGCTTGTTGTACTGTTTCTCCTCATCTCCATAACATTAAGAGCCAACCTTTTTGCTCTCCTAAGCTTACTCCTTGTAGGATTCATATTCCATTGTTCCTGCACCACCCTAGAGATGTTCTTCATGCTCATGTTTTCATCTGCCCTAAATGAGTCCAAATACTTCTCTGCCATGTATGGAGCTGTGAAGCTTATCACTTGCCATTTCTTGCTGCATGTGTGTTTGTCCACAAGCTTCTTAACCATGAATGCCTTTGTCCTATTGTCATTGGATGCCCATAGATACCAAGGGCACCCCCTCACATTTTGCACAAACCCTCATCTTGTCATTAGTTGGCATCTTCAGGTTGACCCTGTTCCTGCATGAGTATTCTTTGATAGCCTTCCTAAGCAGCTGCCCATTCTGAAAAACTTGCCCCACATGAAACTTAGGGCACATCAAATCTTCATCCCTAAATGTCTTGAAGTTCATTTCATTTCTTCCTTCATCATCAGAATCTGGCCTTCTTAACTCATCATCTTCTGACACATCCAATTGTTCCTCATTCCTATTCTCCTTTACAGCATCAAAGCAATTGTTGACATACAAGTCATCATCTCCCTCTGATATGGCATAGTCACTATCTGCAATTTCAGGCACATAATCAATGTCACTACCCTCTTCTTCTGAATCTGTTGATCCTCCACTTGAAACATTGTCATGAACATCACATGCATCCATATTGATCACTGACTTGCCTTTCTCCTTTAGTACTTCAGTTGCTGTCCTGAAACCTTCCCCTGATTCAGGTCTGATCACATTCAATGGCTTCATTGGGCTGATGACTTCTGGGAGATCTTGAATTGGGGACCTAACTACATCATCAAGATCCCTGATAGAATCATCATGTTCCAGAAAAATATCCATGAAATGATGGCCAAATGTCACAAAAGCTCTCATGTTATTTGTGGCATCCTCTCCATTGATCACTCTAAGCCCATTTGTGTTGACTTGAAGACCTGGCATGCAGTAGTACACTGTCATCCTTCCTTCCTTCTCATACCCTATCTGCTCTATGAGATTATCCACATCTGGGGGTGACCATGTGTTCTTGTCTATTTTATCAAACCAGATGCTCTGCCCTCCATAGTATTTTTTGGTTCTGCCTTGGCCCATGAAAAAACCTCCATGCCAAATTTGAACAGAAAACATAGGATCATCCTCACCTGCAATCAATAAGTGGTGTGATCAGACTAACATTTTCAATCACATGTTGACCACATGCCAAATGCTCAAAAATGTAACTGATTGTGACCACAAGTTTCTGTCCTAAAAAATGAACACTTATTGTGACCACAAGTTTCTGAATTTAAACATGCATCTCTCCATAATGTCAAACTTATCTGAATGTACCTGAATATGCCTCAATTTGAACTACTTCAACAAATTATATCAGAATTTAAACAACTTGACATATGCACCAAACAATTCATAATAGAAAAAGACAATGTTCTAAAAGATTGCATAAATAACTGCCTGCATTGGAAGCAACTACAATAAAAAGAGCCTGCTTTCATTACAAACTCCTCCCAAATTAGTACTAACCCTACTCAATTCACTACAAACCCTAGCTCTCGTCAGCATATCGCATAGTATCTACAAAATCCTCATAAATCAGCCCAGATCCTAGTCAATGCCACCCACACCGAGCAAATACCCAACCTAAATCCCCCTGCCAAAACCGTATCAAAACCCTAACGCTAACCCCTTACCCCCAAAAATTCCATGGAACAGCTGTGGACGATCGGATATGAACGGAATCACGTGAATAAAAGCTGGTGCAGGAGAGGCTCGCGGGTTGTTACCATAATGCGGCGGCGGTCCGTGCTCCGGGCGACGAACAGGGGCCATCGCCAGAGCAGATGCGCGATGCTGCCTTCCGATCTCCTGCAACGAGACGACGGCAACGACCTCCTGAAGCCTCTTTCCCGACGACGAGCATTCGCCGGTCACCTCCGCCGCTGATCACCGCCTCCCGACGAGAGGAAAACCAACCGTCTCCGCCTCGACCGCAACTAACAAGGAAACAGAGCAGGGGAGGAGCTTTATGCAAAACAGAGGCATCTACAACAAGAAATTTGCAAAATAGCCCCCCAAATCATCTCGCCAGTGCAAAAGAACCCCTGCCTCGCTTGCGTGGCTGGTCAACAGTCAAACAGTACGCCACGTGGGACAAATCCGGCGATGCAGCGTACGCGCTGACCTGCGCTGTTAACAAATGTAATGATAAGCACTGTAATTTGGGTATTCCGTAATCCAGTGACCAAAGTGAACTTTGTGATCAAATAAAGTGACCGCGTGTGAATTTAACTCCTCGCCTCCAGGTCCCAACCCTCCAACCCCTTCGCCGCTAGATCCGCCAACCCTGTTGGTCCTAGTGCCACCGTGATCCAGCTCATTAACATCCGCAACCACGTTACCATCATCCTCGACTTCGACGAGTCCAACTTTTGCCTCTGGCAAACCTTCTTCAACCTCACCTTTCGCAAGCTCGGCCTTCTTGATCACATTGATGGCTCCGTTGACACCCTTATGGCTCTTGGCGACATCGAGTGGACCCAAATAGATCAATGCATCGTCTCCTGGCTATACACCACCATCTCCAAAGATATTCTCGAGATCATCATCCAGCCCTCCGACACCGCCGCCAATGCTTGGACCGTCATCACCGACCTTTTTCGCGACAATCGCCTTCAACGCTCCATGTTCGCCAAGCGTGACTTCCTCAACCTCGTCCAGGGCGATCTCTCCGTCACGGCCTTCGACAACAGTCTCAAGTGTCTCTCCGACACACTTCGCGACCTGGGCACTCCGGTCACCGATCAGGACATGCTCACCACCTTCATCAACGGGTTGAACGGCGAGTTTGGCCACTGCATCGCCGCCCTCACCATCAACCCTGCTGGACTATCTTTCGCCCGTGCTCGTGGCGCTCTTTTGCATGAGGAACGGCGTCTCGCGTTCCATGGACAGCATGTCCAGGCAACCGCCCTTGTCGCCAACCGCTTCTCCCCAGCGCCTGCACCACCGGCTTCCCCGGCTCCCCGCCCCACCACGCCTACACCGCCTGCTCCCACCTCATCTGCGGTCGCGGCCATGGCAAGGGCCTCAAGAAGCCGCAGCAACAGCAGGGCCATGGCGCCTACACCGACGCTCCTGCCGCATGGAACCCTGTCGCGCCCTTCTGGCCCGTCGGCGGCTATCCGTCGTCCGGCATGTTCCAGGCGTGGCCACCAAACTGGCGTGTGTTGGAAATATGCCCTATAGGCAATAATAAATTGGTTATCATTATATTTCCTTGTTCATGATAATTGTTTATTATCCATGCTAGAATTGTATTGATAGGAAACTCAGATACATGTGTGGATACATAGACAACACCATGTCCCTAGTAAGCCTCTAGTTGACTAGCTCGCTGATCAATAGATGGTTACGGTTTCCTGACCATGGACATTGGATGTCATTGATAATGGGATCACATCATTAGAAGAATGATGTGATGGACAAGACCCAATCCTAAGCATAGCACAAGATCGTGTAGTTCGCATGCTAAAGCTTTTCTAATGTCAAGTATCATTTCCTTAGACCATGAGATTGTGCAACTCCCAGATACCGTAGGGATACTTTGGGTGTGCCAAACGTCACAACATAATTGGTGGCTGTAAAGGTGCACTACGGGTATCTCCGAAAGTGTCTGTTGGGTTGGCACGAACCGAGACTGGGATTTGTCACTCCGTGTGACGGAGAGGTATCTCTGGGCCCACTCGGTAGGACATCATCATAATGTGCACAATGTGATCAAGGAGTTGATCACGGGATGATGTGTTATGGAACGAGTAAAGAGACTTGCCGGTAACGAGATTGAACAAGGTATCGGGATACCGACGATCGAATCTCGGGCAAGTACAATACCGCTAGACAAAGGGAATTGTATACGGGATTGATCGAATCCTCGACATCGTGGTTCATCCGATGAGATCATCGTGGAACATGTGGGAACCAACATGGGTATCCAGATCCCGCTGTTGGTTATTGACCGGAGGACGTCTCGGTCATGTCTGCATGGTTCCCGAACCCGTAGTGTCTACACACTTAAGGTTCGATGACGCTAGGGTTATAGGGAATAGATATACGTGGTTACCAAATGTTGTTCGGAGTCCTGGATGAGATCTCGGACGTCACGAGGAGTTCCGGAATGGTCCGGAGGTAAAGATTTATATATGGGAAGTCCTGTTTTGGTCACCGGAAAAGTTTCGGGGTTTATCGGTAACGTACCGGGACCATCGGGAGGGTCCCGGGGGTCCACCAAGTGGGGCCACCAGCCCCGGAGGGCTGCATGGGCCAAGTGTGGGAGGGGACCAGCCCCAGGTGGGCTGGTGCACCCACCACCAAGGCCCAAGGCGCAAGGGAGAGTGGAAGGGGGCAAACCCTAGGCTCAGATGGGCCTAAGGCCCACCTAGTGGTGCGCCCCCCTCTCCCCTCCCCTTGGCCGCCCCTAGATGGGATCTAGGGGGCTGCCGCCACCCCTAGGGAGGGAACCCTAGGTGGGGGCGCAGCCCCTCCCCTTCCCCTATATATACTTGAGGTTTGGGCTACCCAACACACACGAGTTCCTTTCGTTCTTGGCGCAGCCCTACCCCTCTCCCTCCTCGTTTCTTGCGGTGCTTGGCGAAGCCCTGCTGGAGTACCACGCTCCTCCACCACCACCACGCTGTAGTGCCGCTGCTGGATGGAGTCTTCCCCAACCTCTCCTTCTCCCCTTGCTGGATCAAGGCGTAGGAGACGTCACCGGGCTGTACGTGTGTTGAACACGGAGGTGCCATCCGTTTGGCACTAGGATCATCGGTGATTTGGATCACGACGAGTACGACTCCATCAACTCCATTCTCTTGAACGCTTCCGCGTAGCGATCTACAAGGGTATGTAGATGCACTCTCCATCCCTCGTTGGTAGACTTCTCCATAGATTGATCTTGGTGATGCGTAGAAAATTTTGAATTTCTGCTACGTTCCCCAACAGTGGCATCATGAGCTAGGTCTATACGTAGTTTCTATGCACGAGTAGAACACAACGTAGTTGTGGGCGTTGATTTTGTTCAATATGCTTACCGTTACTAGTCCAATCTTGATTCGGCGGCATTGTGGGATGAAGCGGCCCGGACCGACCTTACACATACTCTTACGTGTGACTGGTTCCACCGACTGACATGCACTAGTTGCATAAGGTGGCTGGCGGGTGTCTGTCTCTCCCACTTTAGTCGGATCGGATTTGATGAAAAGGGTCCTTATGAAGGGTAAATAGCAATTGGCATATCACGTTGTGGTTTTTGCGTAGGTAAGAAACGTTCTTGCTAGAAACCCATAGCAGCCACGTAAAACATGCAAACAACAATTAGAGGACATCTAACTTGTTTTTGCAGGGTATGCTATGTGATGTGATATGGCCAAGAAGAATGTGATGAATGATATGTGATGTATGAGATTGATCATGTTCTTGTAATAGGAATCACGACTTGCATGTCGATGAGTATGACAACCGGCAGGAGCCATAGGAGTTGTCTTTATTTATTCTATGACCTGTGTGTCATTGAACAACGCCATGTAATTACTTTACTTTATTGCTAACCGGTAGCCATAGTAGTAGAAGTAATAGTTGGCGAGCAACTTCATGGAGACACGATGATGGAGATCATGGTGTCATGCCGGTGACAAGATGATCATGGAGCCCCAAGATGGAGATCAAAGGAGCTATATGATATTGGCCATATCATGTCACTATTATTTGATTGCATGTGATGTTTATCATGTTTTGCATCTTGTTTACTTAGAACGACGGTAGTAAATAAGATGATCCCTCATTAAAATTTCAAGAAAGTGTTCCCCCTAACTGTGCACCGTTGCGAAAGTTCATCGTTTCGAAGCACCACGTGATGATCAGGTGTGATAGATTCTTACGTTCGAATACAACGGGTGTTGACGAGCCTAGCATGTACAGACATGGCCTCGGAACACATGCGAAACACTTAGGTTAACTTTACGAGCCTAGCATGTACAGACATGGCCTCGGAACACAAGAGACCGAAAGGTCGAGCATGAGTCGTATGGTAGATACGATCAACATGAAGATGTTCACCGATGATGACTACTAGTCTATCTCACGTGATGATGGGACACGGCCTAGTTGACTCAGATCATGTAATCACTTAGATGACTAGAGGGATGTCTATCTGAGTGGGAGTTCATAAGATGAACTTAATTATCCTTAACATAGTCAAAAGGTCTTCGCAAATTATGCCGTAGCTCACATTTTAGTTCTACTGTTTAGATATGTTCCTAGAGAAAATTTAGTTGAAAGTTGATAGTAGCAATTATGCGGAATAGGTCCGTAAACTGAGGATTGTCCTCATTGCTTCATAGAAGGCTTATGTCCTTAATGCACCGCACAGTGTGCTGAACCTCGAACGTCGTCTGTGGATGTTGCGAACATCTGACATACACATTTTGATAACTACATGATAGTTCAGTTAAACGGTTTAGAGTTGAGGCATCGAAGACGTTTTAAAACATCGCGAAACATATGAGATGTTTCAAGGGCTGAAATTGGGATTTCAGGCTCGTGCCCATGTCAAGAGGTATAAGACCTCCGACGATTTTCTTAGCCTGCAAACTAAGGGAGAAAAGCTCAATTGTTGAGCTTGTGCTCAGATTGTCTGAGTACAACAATCATTTGAATCAAGTGGGAGTTGATCTTCCAGATGAGATAGTGATGTTTCTCCGAAGTCATTACCACGAAGTTGCTAGAGCTTCGTGATGAACTATAATATATCAGGGACATATATGATGATCCTTGAGATATTCGTGATGTTTGACACCACAAAAGTAGAAATCAAGAAGGAGCATCAATTGTTGATGGTTGGTGAAACCACTAGTTTCAAGAAGGGCAAGGGCAAGAAGGGATACTTCATGAAACGGCAATTCAGTTACTGCTCTAGTGAAGAAACCCAAGGTTGAACCCAAACCCGAGACTAAGTGCTTCTGTAATAAGGGGAACAACCACTGGAGCAGAATTACCCTAGATACTTGGTAGATGAGAAGGCTGGCAAGGTCGATAGAAGTATATTGGATGTACATTGTGTTAATGTGTACTTTACTAGTACTCCTAGTAGCACCATGGTATTAGATACCGGTTCGGTTGCTAAATGTTAGTAAACTCGAAATAAAAGGATGCGGAGTAAACGGAGACTAGCTAAAGGTGAGCTGGCAATATGTGTTGGAAGTTTTTCCAAGCTTGATGTGATCAAGCATCGCACGCTCCCTCTACCATCGAGATTGGTGTTTGCGTTAAGCATAGACATGATTGGATTATGTCTATCGTAATACGGTTATTCATTTAAGGAGAATAATGGTTACTCTGTTTATTTGAATAATACCTTCAATGGTCTTGCACCTAAAATGAATGGTTTGTTGAATCTCGATCGTAGTGATACACATGTTCATGCCAAAAGATATAAGATAGTAATGATAGTACCACCTACTTGTGGCACTGCCACGTAAGTCATATCGGTATAAAACACATGAAGAAGCTCCATGTTGATGGATCTTTGGGCTCACTCGTTTTTGAAAAGTTTGAGACATGCGAACCATGTCTATTGGTGTATATGCATGAAGAAACTCCATGCAAAAGGACCATTTGGACTCACTTGATTTTGAATCACTTGAGACATGCAAATCATACCACATGGGCAAGATGATTGAAAGCCTCGTTTTCAGTAAAATGGAACTAGAAAGCAACTTGTTGGAAGTAATACATTTTGATGTGTGCAGTCCAATGAGTGCTGAGGCGTGTAGTGGATATCGTTATGTTCTTACTTCAAAGATGATTTGAGTAGATGTTGAGTATATTTACTTGATGAATCACGAGTCTGAATTATTGAAAGGTTCAAGTAATTTCATGGTGAAGGTGAGAGATCGTCATGACAAGACGATAAAATATCTATGATATGATCATAGAGATGAATATCTGAATTACGAGTTTGGCACAGAATTAGGACATTGTGGAAATTGTTTCACAACTAATACAGCCTGGAACACCATAGTGTGATGGTGTGTCCGAACATCATAACTGCACCCTATTGGATATGATGCATACCATGATGTCTCTTATCGAATTACCACCATAGTTTATGGGTTAGGCATTAGAGACAACCACATTCACTTTAAATAGGGCACCACGTAATTCCGATGAGATGACACCGTATGAACTATGGTTTAGAGAAACCTAAGCTGTCATTTCTTAAAAAGTTTGGGGCTGCGACGCTTATGTGAAATAGTTTCCGGCTGATAAGCTCAAACCCAAAGCGGATAAATGCATCTTCATAGGACACCCAAAACAGTTGGGTATACCTCCTGTCTCAGATCCGAAAGCAATAAGGGATTGTTTCTAGAATCGGGTCCTTTCTCGAGGAAAAGTTTCTCTCGAAAGAATTGAGTGGGAGGATGGTGGAGACTTGATGAGGTTATTGAACCGTCTCTTCAACTAGTGTGTGGCAGGGCACATGGAGTTGTTCCTGTGGCACCTACACCAATTGAAGTAGAAGCTTATGATAGTGATCATGATACTTCAGATCAAGTCACTACCAAACCTTGTGGGATGACAAGGATGCGTACTACTTCAGAGTGGTACGTAATCCTGTCTTGGAAGTCATGTTGCTAGACAACAATGAACCTACGAGCTATGGAGAAGCGATGGTGGGCCTGGATTCCAAAATGGCTCGAGGTCATATAATCCGAGAGAGGATCCATATATGAAAACAAAGTGTAGACTTTGGAAGAACTACTTGATGGTCGTAAGGCTGTTAGGTACATATGGATTTTAAAAGGAAGACGGACAATGATGGTATGTATCACCATTAAGAAAGCTCGACTTGTCATTAAGATGTTTTTTCGACAAGTTCAAGGAGTTGACTACGATGAGAATTTCTCACCCGTAGCGATGCTTAAGTCCGTCGGAATCATGTTAGCATTAGCTGTATTTTTTGATTATGAAATCTTACAGATGGATGTCAAAACAAGTTTTCTTACCAAGTTTTCGTAAGAAAAGTTGTATGTGATACAATAGAAGTTTTTGTCAATCCTGAAAGATGCTAACAAGTATGCAAAGCTCCAGCAATCCTTATAAGGACTGGAGTAAGCATCTCGGAGTTGGAATGTATGCTTTGATGAGATGATCAAAGATTTTGGGTGTATGCAAAGTTTATGAGAAACTTGTATTTCCAAAGAAGTGAGTGGGAGCACTATAGAATTTCTGATGAATATATGTTGTTGACATATTGTTGATCAGAAATGACGTAGAATTTCTGGAAAGCATGCAAAGTTATTTGAAAAGTGTTTTTCAATGGAAAACCTGGATTAAGCTACTTGAACGTTGAGCATCAAGATCTATGAGGATAGATCAAAACGCTTAATGGTACTTTCAAATGAGCACATACCTTGACATGATCTTGAAGGTGTTCAAGATGGACCAGTCAAAGAAGGAGTTCTTGCCTGAGTTGTAAGGTATGAAGTTAAGACTTAAAGCTCGACCACGGCGGAAGAAAGAGGAAGGACGAAGGTCGTTCCCTATGCTTTTGTCATAGGCTCTCTACAGTATGCTATGCTGTGTACCGCACCTGAAGTGTGCCTTGCCATGAGTTAGTCAAGGGGTACAAGAGTGATCGAAGAATGGATCACATGACAACGGTCAAAGTTATCCTTAGTAACTAGTGGACTAAGGAATTTTCTCGATTATGGAGGTGGTAAAAGAATTCGTCATAAAGGGTTACACCGATGCAAACTTTGACACTAATCCAGATTATTCTGAGTAGTAAACTGGATTCGTATAGTAGAACAGTTATTTGGAATAGCTCCAAATAGAACATGGTAGCTGCATCTGGGAGATGACATAGAGATTTGTAAAGCACACACGGATCTGAAAGATTCAGACCCGTTGACTATAACATCTCTCACAAGCATAACATGATCAAACCCAGAACTCATCGAGTGTTAATCACATGGTAATGTGAACTAGATTATTGACTCTAGTAAACTCTTTGGGTGTTAGTCACATGGGGATGTGACCTTGAGTGTTCATCACATAGCGATGTGAACTAGATTATTGACTCTAGTGCAAGTGGGAGGCTGTTGGAAATATGCCCTAGAGGCAATAATAAATTGGTTATTATTATATTTCCTTGTTCATGATAATCGTTTATTATCCATGCTAGAATTGTATTGATAGGAAACTCAGATACATGTGTGGATACATAGACAACACCATGTCCCTAGTAAGCCTCTAGTTGACTAGCTCGTTGATCAATAGATGGTTACGGTTTCC
Source organism: Triticum dicoccoides (assembly GCF_002162155.2). Taxonomy (NCBI): domain Eukaryota; kingdom Viridiplantae; phylum Streptophyta; class Magnoliopsida; order Poales; family Poaceae; genus Triticum; species Triticum dicoccoides. The sequence goes on along the minus strand of NC_041388.1, from coordinate 713,291,212 downwards.
TAACCATGGACATTGGATGTCATTGATAACGGGATCACATCATTAGAAGAATGATGTGATGGACAAGACCCAATCCTAAGCATAGCACAAGATCGTGTAGTTCGCATGCTAAAGCTTTTCTAATGTCAAGTATCATTTCCTTAGACCATGAGATTGTGCAACTCCCGGATACCATAGGGATACATTGGGTGTGCCAAACGTCACAACGTAACTGGGTGGCTATAAAGGTGCACTACGGGTATCTCCGAAAGTGTCTGTTGGGTTGGCACGAATCGAGACTAGGATTTGTCACTCCGTGTGACGGAGAGGTATCTCTGGGCCCACTCGGTAGGACATCATCATAATGTGCACAATGTGATCAAGGAGTTGATCACGGGATGATGTGTTACGGAACGAGTAAAGAGACTTGCCGGTAACAAGATTGAACAAGGTATCGGGATACCGACGATCGAATCTCGGGCAAGTACAATACCGCTAGACAAAGGGAATTGTATACGGGATTGATCGAATCCTCGACATTGTGGTTCATCCGATGAGATCATCGTGGAACATGTGGGAACCAACATGGGTATCCAGATCCCGCTGTTGGTTATTGACCGGAGGACGTCTCGGTCATGTCTGCATGGTTCCCGAACCCGTAGTGTCTACACACTTAAGGTTCGATGACGCTAGGGTTATAAGGAATAGATATACGTGGTTACCGAATGTTGTTCGGAGTCCCGGATGAGATCCCGGACGTCACGAGGAGTTCCGAAATGGTCCGGAGGTAAAGATTTATATATGGGAAGTCCTGTTTTGGTCACCGGAAAAGTTTTGGGGTTTATCGGTAACGTACCGGGACCACCGGGAAGGTCCCGGGTGTCCACCAAGTGGGTCCACCAGCCCCGGAGGGCTGCATGGGCCAAGTGCGGGAGGGGACCAGCCCCAGGTGGGCTGGTGCGCCCCCCACCAAACCCTAGGCTCAGATGGGCCTAAGGCCCACCTAGTGGTGCGCCCCCATGTCCCTTCCCCTTGGCCGCCCCTAGATGGGATCTAGGGGGCTGCCGCCACCCCTAGGGAGGGAACCCTAGGTGGGGGCGCAGCCCCTCCCCTTCCCCTATATATACTTGAGGTTTGGGATACCCAACACACATGAGTTCCTCTCCTTCTTGGTGCAGCCCTACCCCTCCCCCTCCTCGTTTCTTGCGGTGCTTGGCGAAGCCCTGCTGGAGTACCACACTCCTCCACCACCACCACGCCGTCGTGCTTCTGCTGGATGGAGTCTTCCCCAACCTCTCCTTCTCCCCTTGCTGGATCAAGGCGTAGGAGACGTCACCGGGCTGTACGTGTGTTGAACACGGAGGTGCCGTCCGTTCGGCACTAGGATCATCGGTGATTTGGATCACGACGAGTACCACTCCATCAACTCCGTTCTGTTGAACGCTTCCGCGTAGCGATCTACAAGGGTATGTAGATGCACTCTCCTTCCCTCGTTGGTAGACTTCTCCATAGATTGAGCTTGGTGATGCGTAGAAAATTTTGAATTTCTGCTACGTTCCCCAACAGCGTGCTCCTAGCGCTGGTCTTCTTGGCCTGCGCCCCGGCGTCTCCACGCCCCAGACCTACACCGCCCATCTAGGCCAGTCGGGCTATGGCGCTCCTGTAGTATACAATGGCTATGTCCCAGCGCCCACGCAGCATCAGCCCCCTACATGGGATCAAACACAGCTCCACCCGCCCTCAACAACCTCTCCTTGCATCAGGGTGGCACCAGCGGCGGCGGCTCCAACTGGTTTTTTGAGATATGCGCGACTGCTCACATGGCCAGCGATCCCTGCATCCTCTCTTATTTTTGTCCTTCCTCCAATTCCTCCTCTGTCATCTTTGGAAACGGAGACTTCCTTCCCATCACCCACACCGGCACCGCTTCTCTTCCTACCTCCTCTTTTCCACTTTCATTACGTGATGTAGTGGTTACTCCTAAATCCTAATCTTATTAGAAACCTAATTTATGTTCGTCATTTAACTCGTACCAATCCTGTTAATGTCGAATTTGACGAGCTTGGTTTTTCTGTTAAGGATCATCATACCCGTGCGGTTATTCGCCGACGTGATAGCTCCGACGATCTCTATCCTCTTGTCACCGGCAATCAAGCTCTTCTCACCGGCACCACCGACCTTTGGCACCAACACCTGGGTCACCTAGGACATGATGCTCTCTCTAGGACACTTTCTTCATTTGATTTTACTTGTAATAAATCACGCCCTACGACGTGTCATGCTTGTAGATTGGGGAAGCACGTTCGTCTACCTTTCAAACAGTCTGATAGTCAAACTAGATTTCCTTTTGCTCTTGTTCATTGCGATGTTTGGACATCTCCTATCACAAGTGTTTCGGGGTTTCAATATTATCTTGTTATGCTAGATGAGTACTCTCACTACGTTTGGGCTTTTCCATTGCGCCGGAAATCAGACGTGTTTCCCACTATCGCTCGTTTTCATACTTTTCTCGCCACCCAATTTCAACGCTATGTCTTAGCTTTTCAAACCTACAATGGTTGTGAATTTGATAACAATGCTTCAGGTAACTTCTTTGCACAACACGGCATGCATCTTTGGCTCACATGTCCCCACACCTCGCAACAAAATGGTCACGCAGAACACATACGTCGCACATTAAATGATAGTGTACGTACTCTGTTATTTCAAGCTCATATGCCTCCTAGGTTTTTGCCTGAAGCACTAAATACCGCGACCTATCTTCTCAATTTCTGGCCTTGTCGCCCACGCAATAATCTTCCTCCTCATTAACTTCTCTTCGGGTCACCTCTTGACTACTCTCATCTTCGCGTTTTCGGATGTCTTTGCTACCGTAACATTACTTTCACTGCTCCTCATAAACTTTCCCCCTCCTCCATCGCTTGTGTTTTCTTTGGTTACCTTCTTGATCACCATGGATACCGCTGCTATCATCCGGTCAATCACCATGTGCTAACATCACGGCATGTTGTTTTCAATGAGTGCGTTTTTCCTTTCAGGAACATGCTATAGGAGTCCGGTGAGGGAGTCCTGGGTTAAGGGGTCCTCGGGCGTCCGGGCTATGTGACATGGGCCGGACAAATGGGCCATGAAGATACAAGAAAGAAGACTTTCTCCCGTATCTGAATGGGACTCTCCTTTGCGTGGATGGCGAGCTTGGCGTTCGGATATGAGGATTCCTTCCTCTACAAACCGACTCTGTACAACCCTAGGCCCCTTCGCTATCTATATAAACTGGAGGGTTTAGTCCGTAGAGGAGAATCATAATCATACAGGCTAGACATCTAGGGTTTAGCCATTACGATCTCGTGGTAGATCAACTCTTGTAATCCTTATATTCATCAGGATCAATCAAGCAGGAAGTAGGGTATTACCTCCATCAAGAGGGCCCGAACCTAGGTAAACTTTGTGTTCCCCGTCTCCTATTACCATCGACCTTAGACGCACAGTTCGGGACCCCCTACCCGAGATCCGCCGGTTTTGACACCGACATTGGTGCTTTCATTGAGAGTTCCGCTGTGTCGTCATTAGAAGGTTCGATGGCTCCATCAGTCATTTATGACAATGCTGCCCTGAGGGAGGTTTTCTCCCCGGCTAGATCTTCGTATTCGGCGGCTTCGCACAGCGGGCCAACTCGCTTGGCCATCTAGACCAGATCGACAGCTATGCCCTGGGTCACCAGATTAGTTTTGGAAATCTGGATTATGTCGCTGATATCCGAGGAGACTTGATCTTCCAAGGGTTCATGACCACAACCTACGCTCTAGCCTTAGATCCGAAGCGCATCACTAGGTCCGAAGACGGGATTCCTGAGCCTGCCGGACTATCTGCGGCCACTAAGCCCAGTATGGGAGTTTCGGAGGAAGTAGTGTCGCTGGCAACCATCATGAAGCCGGACTCTTCTCTAAACACTGGCTCCGAACCCTCAGAGTCAGCATCGTGTGAGCTCGGCCAAGGAGTCTCCTTGCCGCCGTACTCCACGGACTCTCTTCTCCCTGGCCAATCCTCGCCTTTAAGCGAGGCTCTGGACTTGATGCGATCCCTCGTCATTACAGAGGAGCAATGTCCAAACTACGCCCAGCCCGGACTAGGGGCTGAGAGCGGGGAATTTTACGTCCCACCCACCACCCACTTCATAGCCACTGTCAAGGACTTAACTGACATGCTCGATTACGGCTCCGAAGACATCGACAGTATGGACGACAATGCCGGAGAAGAGCAGGCCCAAAACCCTCCGTTTACCGGACGCTGGACGGCCACCTCTTCGTATGACGTGTACATGGTGGATACACCCAAAGAGGGTAACGGTGATAATGAGAAAAATCCAGTCGAGGATAAACCTCCTGAGATACAACCAAAGCACCGACGTCAGCGACGCTGCTCTAAATCACGTCGTGGAAAAGACAGCAATACCGGCACGAGATAACAATACTCCGGACGACGCCGAAGACCAAGAAGACCCCGTCGAGCCAACCTCCGAATAGGACGATCGGGAAGATGGGCAAGTTAGCCCTGATGAACACGCTGTAAACGAAGACTCGGAGGACAGTAATTATCTCCCACTCTCTGAGGATGAGGTGAGGCTCGGCGACGAAGACTTTATGGTGCCTGAGGAACCCCTCGAGCAAGAGTGCTTTAAGCACCGGCTAATAGCCACTGCAAGGAGCCTGAAAAAGAAGCAGCAGCAGCTTCAAGCCGAACAAGATCTACTTAACTACAGGTGGACTAATGTCTTGGCAGCAGAGGAATACGGCCTCGAGCGCCCAACCAAAAGTTACCTGAAGTGTAAACTGCTACCTCAGTTCGATGACGAGGCACTTGAGCCCGTACCATCAGCACGTAAAGCAGCTGACTGACCACCACATGGCCGGGACAAAACGGCAACTCAAGCCGAACACCAGCCCGTACTACCTCGCCGTAAAGGTAGAGACACAACAGCTCGGGGATATACATATGACCTGCGGCAGGACCTGGAAAATAGAGCAGGTCAGACCAGATCGATCTACGGATCGCGGGGGCGTGCCCTGGAGTGCGACGATGGCTATCTAGCCGGACGTGACAAGCATAACCATGTCCGGGCTGAAAAACGAAGATGGACTCCATCCGAGCTACGTCGCAACTTGGCCTGATATAGAGGCGCATCACACCCTCTCTGCTTCACTGATGAAGTAATGGAGCACGAATTCCCAGAAGGGTTCAAACCCGTGAAAATCGAATCATATGATGGAACAACAGATCCCGCGGTATGGATTGAGGACTTTCTTCTCCATATTCATATGGCCCGCGGTGATGATCTTCATGCCATCAAATACCTCCCGCTAAAACTCAAGGGACCAGCTCAGCACTGGCTAAACAACTTGCCAGAAAACTCCATTGGCAGCTGGGAGGACTTGGAAGACGCCTTCCACGATAACTTCCAAGGTACATACGTCCGACCTCCGGATGCCGATGACTTAAGTCACATAGTTCAACAGCCCGGAGAGTCAGCCAGGAAATTCTGGACTAGGTTCCTAACTAAAAAGAACCAGATCGTCGATTGTTCGTATGCCGAAGCCCTAGCGGCCTTTAAGCATAGCATCCGTGACGAATGGCTCGCCCGACACCTCGGCCAAGAAAAGTCGAAGTCCATGGCAGCCCTCACGGCACTCATGACCCGCTTTTGCGCCGGCGAAGATAGTTGGCTAGCCTGTAGTAATAATAATGCAAGCGAACCTGGCACCTCTGAAGCCAGAAATAGCAACGGAAAGCCCCGACGCAACAGGCACAAGCGTTGAAGCAACGGTTACAATACCGATGACACGGCGGTCAACGCCGGATTCAGTGGCTCCAAGTCTGGCCAGCGGAAGAATCCATTTAATAGAAACAATCCAGGCTCATCCAGCTTGGACCGCATACTCGATCGTCCATCTTAGATCCACGGCACCCCCGATAAACCCGCCAATCATACCAACAGAAGTTGTTGGGTCTTTAAACATGCTGGCAAGTTAAATACGGAGAACAAGGAGAAGGGGTCGCAAAGTGAGGACGACGACGAAGAGCCCCGTCCGCCGAACACAGGGGGACAGAAGAAGTCCCCCCCCCCCAAGTTAAAACGGTGAGCATGATATACGCTACCCATATCCCCAAGAGGGAGCGCAAACGCGCACTCAGGGACATCTATGCGATAGAGCCAGTCGCTCCAAAATTCAACCCATGGTCATCCTGCCCAATCACCTTCGATCATAGGGACCATCTGACCGGTATCCGTCATGGCAGTTCAGCCGCACTAGTCCCTGACCCAATCATTGATGGATTCCACCTCACGCGAGTCCTCATGGACGGTGGCAGCAGCTTAACCTGGTCTATCAGGATACAGTCCGCAAGATGGGCGTCGATCCATCAAGGATCAAGCCCACAAAAACTACCTTTAAAGTAGTAATACCAGGTGTAGAGGCCCGCTTCACGGGCTCAATCACATTGGAAGTCGTCTTAGGTTCCCCGAACAACTTCTGAAGCGAAGACTTGATCTTCGGTATCATCGCTGAAGTGGCTATCACGCACTGCTCAGACGAACTGCATTTGCTCGATTCAGTGCAGTGCCACACTATGCCTATCTCAAACTCAAGATGCCCGGACCACGCGGTGCCATAACAGTTAATGGAAACAAGGAATGCTCCCTCCGTATCGAGGAGCACACCGCAGCCCTGGCAGCGGCAGTACAGAGCGGCCTTATCAAGCAGAATATTAATTCAGTGGCCAAGCTCCTGGACACTGTCAAACGAGTCTGGACTACTCCGCAGCATGACAGTCCAGCTCGTTAGGAGTTCGACTAGCAATTCGACCTCCGTCTCAGTCCCGACCAAATGGCGACGTACATACTGCACGTACATAACTACGCACTCAAAATACCATGGGCAAAGACGGAGGCATAACTAGATTGTAGTCCATAATATGGCTCGACCTTACCTGGGCACACATACTTTCCCTTTTCTTTTTATCCTTTTCAGGTTTCTTTTCCACAGGCCCCTGACGACGGCCTAATCATCGATCCTTTCGAAGGATGGATATACCAAGGCGGCAAGCAGCATAGACGTGTGGTGGAATATCTAGGTGGTCTTCTTGACGATCACTCTACCTGTTTTCAGGACCCGCACGCAGCTCCCCCTTGGTCTCGGCATGTTAAATAGCCCTGTTGCTTATCGCACTATTTGTACAAATACGCTTTGACGTATTAATCAAATTATAATGGAAATAGTTCGCGGCCCAACTTATGTGGCACTGTCTTACTACTTCATTTTATTTCACTATTCTTATCGATTGCACCTGTACAATTCGGTACGCCTTAATTCGCCAGGGGCTTCATTGCGCTCCATACTACGGCAACAAGTCCGAACACTTTTTACAGTATAGTTGGGCACCCCGAATATAGCATTATATGCATCGGGTCCGAATCATGTCTTTGGTCAATAGTTGGGTTGCCCGGCTCTTGTGCTTACTACATTACGTTCCGTTCTATCGGCTAGGGTAGTAAAGGGATAACTACTGTGATTGTGTTTCTGGTTTATCCGGATAAACACCTCAGTAGAGAAAGCTGAAAACTGACTGTCATGATGCGGCAAGAGCTGGTCAGCTATTCGAAGGTTAAAATCTCTTGCGTTTTTTTCCCGCATTATGCGACGGATCGGCCTCCACCCGATCAGGTGTCTACAGCACCCTAGTCGGATTAACAAATACTAATTAGGGGTTGTGCCTACATTCCTATTGTCAAACTCCTATGGCTAAGTGAGGGTGATAAAGCCACATAGTCCGATTGCCTGGTTCGTTGTGCTAAACACCTCCTTTAAGGACCAAACTCTTGGATCAAGAGTGTTTAGGTTCCAACCCGAACACCCCCGTACTTCCTACGTGGGGGCTAAAGCCGACAACTGGCCAACTCTCAGATTTCATAAAACGGCCGCATAAGAGGCAAAATTTTAAACAAGCAACAAGCAATATATTACATATCGGCTTTGTTTCATAATACATGACGGGATAACATGAATGTATTCATTCAAAGATAATGTCTTTCGCACACTGGCCCTCTATAATGCGGGATCCCTCCGGGACATCATCAAAATACCGCTCGGGCGTGCGGTGCTCCTTGCCCGCGGCGGTCCCTCGGTCGCGAGCTTGACAACGTTCATCTTCGCCCACTGCACCTTGACACGGGCGAAGGCCATCCGTGCACCTTCAATGCAGACCAACTTCTTGACGGCATCAAGCCGAGGGCAGGCATCGACCAGCCGCTTCACGAGCCCGAAGTAGCTGCTGGGTATGGCTTCGGTAGGCCATAGTCGGATTATCAAATCCTTCATGGCCAATTCGGCCACCCTATGCAGTTCGGTCAGCTGATTCAGCTGATCGCTAAAGGGCACCGGATGCTCTGGCGCAAGGTATTGCGACTAGAAAAACTTTTCCGTTGAGCTCCCGTCTTCAGCTCGGAAGAACTCCGCAAGCATCAGCAACACTGCGCGGCAGATCCGCAAACGCTCCTGGAGAACACCAAATCCGGGTCAGTAAGAGGTACCTTTTCTTCACAAATTTGCTCTGCATAATAAAGGCCTTACCCGCCACGATTTTCCTGGCCTCTTGGATTTCCTGGAGGGCGCCCTGGGCTTCAACCCAGGCCTCTTGTGCGCTTTGGCGGGGTTTAGCAAGTTCGTACTCTTGGTCCGCAACCTTGCGCTCCAAGGACTCGCATTTCTTTACTGCGTCCTGGAGCTCCTGCTAGACCTCCCCGACCCTTGCCTCATGTTTTTCGCGGGCGGCTTGTTCCTTCACCGCTCTCTTCTGGGCCTCGGCCAGCACATTCTTGAGGGACTCCACCTCGGTCGCAGTTCCTACAAAATATCATGATAACATGATCAACACAAACAATTCATATCTTTCTAGATCTGAATAAGCCATTGCATACCTTGCTTGTTCTCTAGTTGTTTTTTCACATGGCCAAGATCTTCCTCAGCCTGCTCCAGACTCTGCTTCAGTTTGGAGACTTTGGCAGAATGGGAGGTCGCAGCCAGCATCGACGCCTGCTTATTCACATAGACATGTATGGTTAGTCTCCTTCGAAAATTATTTGATCCTTTGTCTGGCTTTTCTTTTCGAACACCGGACAGAGTCTCAGGGGCTACTGTCTATACAATGACATTCTTTTTGCATAATTACATCACATACCTCAAAGCCGGTTAGAAGGCTGTCGCAGGCTTCAATCAGTCCGCTCTTAGCAGACTGCACCCTCTCAATCACCATACCCATAAGGAGGTGGTGTTCCTCCATAATGGAAGCGCCTCGCAGCGCTTCCAGTAGAGTATCCGGTGCCTCTGGATGGACAGAGGTCACCAGCGGGATAGGCGCACCTCCTTCTTTCAAAGGAGGCTGCTTACCTGATTCCAGAACCGTATGGGTCTCCAGAATAGTATTCGGCTGGGGGCCGGATTGGATGTGGCCCCCATCGCCAGTTGCCAGGGGGGTCTGCTCCCCCATCCGTCCGGCGGCCGAGGTATCACCCTCTGGCGCTACCGTGACGGCCTCCTGTGCCTCTCCCCGACCTGGGAAGGTCCTTCGGGACAACACTTCAGCATCGTCCGTAGTCTTGGGGGAGAAGGCCGGCGGAGGCGACCCGCTGTCCATCACATTGGGATCAAGCGGATTCCCCGAAGATGAGGATCACTGGGGGCGGGCGTGAGCCGGACTGCAGTGCATGGTTCAACATATGAAAACCGCGAAGCAAGGGAGCTGGGTACATATGTGCAGGAGTGTCTTTGAGTACTTACGATTCAGCCAGGGGCCTATCCCTGGGACGCCACTCGGAGCTGCTATCAGTATCCAGCGCGGGATTATCCGCGGGGAAGACCCTCCCTCTCTTGGACGCCTCTGCTTCCAGATTTGTGGAGGCCGCCCTTTTCTTCCTTCCCCCTCAAGGGGAGAATTGCTTTCCTCCTCCTCGTCATTATCGTGGGGGAGGATTGGGTTTCAGTTTCTTTGGACGATGCGTCCGGAGTACCTTTATGGCGGAGGCCACTTCTGGTCTCCTTGGCCTTCTTCTTGGATTTCTTCTCTGGCGCCTGGTAGGGCGACAGAACCAGCATCTTCGTCGGAAGTGGGATAGCTGGGTTTTCGGGAGCGAAGCCGGACACTGGATCCGCTCCGCCTTCTTTGTCCAGCCCTAAAAAGATAAATGGAGAAGCTTAGACATCTTCCTGGAATGCACAGGCAGAGTATACGCTTGAAAATACAAAAAACTTACTGGAGTGGTTGGATGGGTCAGGTTGTACCCACGGTCCTCGGTCATCTTTGGGCATGTCTCATTAACCTTGAAAAGCAACTTCCAGATGCCTTAGTGTGTGGAGTCGAAGAACTGTTGCAAGGTCTTGTGCTTGGCCGGATCAAACTCCCACAAATTGCAAGTCGGACTTTTGCAAGGAAGGATCCGGCGAAAAAGCATCACCTGGATCACATTGACAAGCTTGATGTTCTTGTCCACCATGCCCTTGGTGCACGTCTGCAGCACTGACACCTCGTCCAACGACGCCCAGTCAAGGCCCTTTTTTATCCAGAAGGTAAGCCGCATTGGGGGCCCGGACTTGAATTCGGGAGCTGCGGCCCAGGTGGTGTCACGGGGCTCTGTGATGTAGAATCGGTGCTGCTGCCACTCCTTGACGGTCTCCACAAAGGTGCCTTTGGGCCATGTGACGTTGGACAATTTGCTCACCATAGCACGTCCGCACTCTGCGTGTTTGCCATCCACCACCTTCGGCTTCACATTGAAGATCTTCAGCCATAGTACGAAGTGGGGTGGGATGCGGAGGAAGGCCTCGCATATGACAATGAATGCTGAGATGTTGATGAAGAATTTGGGGGCAGATCATGGAAATCTAGCCCGTAGTAGAACATGTGTCCGCGGACGAATGGGTGGAGAGGAAATCCCAACCCGCGGATGAAGTGGGGGATGAATACCACCCTCTCATGGTGCTCCGGGGTGGGGATGATATGCCCCTTGGCTGGAAGCCAGTGGGCGATTTCCTGGGCCAAGTACCCAGCCTCTCCGAGCTTCGTGATGTTCTCCTCCGTGACGGAGGAGGCCATCCACTTGCCCTGTGCTCCAGATCCGGACATGGTCAGAGTGCTTTTTGGGGGCGGAAAGGATGGAAGCTTGGGTGCTGGAGCTCGAGAGCGGATGGGAAGGGAGGAAGAAGGCATGGGTGAAAAAGTGGATCCTTATCCTCTTATAAAGACAGCAGATATCAAGCGCCTCCCCACTCACCTTAAAACTCGCATATTCCCCAAGGGTCGTGCGGACGGCACGGTGGGATTACCCACGCCCGTATTGATGATAATCTTGTGATAAGGGGACACGATCTCTGCTTCGACAAGACATGCCAATAGAAACTGCATCTCAAAACATGGAGCAGGAGGCTAAAACACAGTTCGAAATAATGACCGGGCGGAGACGTGGCGTCTCACTACAAAAGATGTCACTAGATGGGACTTGTTAAATATTATACTCTTTGCGGAGCTTGTTTTGCAGAGCCGCACACGTTCTTGGTGTTCGAGGACTACTTTGAAGTATTCGGAGGAGGAACCTGCCTTGCAATGCCGAAGACAATCTGCGCGCCGGACACACCGTTATTGAAGCCTGGTTGAGGGGCTACTGAGGGACCCCTGGGTTAAGGGGTCCTCGGGCGTCTGGGCTATATGACGTGGGCTGGACTAATGGGCCATGAAGATACAAGACCGAAGACTTCCTCCCGTGTCCGGATGGGACTCTCCTTTGCGTGGATGGCGAGCTTGGCGTTCGGATATGAAGATTCCTTCCTCTGCAAACCGACTCTGTACAACCCTAGGCCCCTCCGGTGTCTATATAAAATGGAGGGTTTAGTCCGTAGAGGAGAATCATAATCATACAGGCTAGACATCTAGGGTTTAGCCATTACAATCTCGTGGTAGATCAACTCTTGTAATCCTTATATTCATCAAGATCAATCAAGCAGGAAGTAGGGTATTACCTCCATCAAGAGGGCCCGAACCTGGGTAAACTTCATGTCCCCCGTCTCCTATTACCATCGACCTTAGACGCACAGTTTGGGACCCCCTACCCGAGATCCACCGGTTTTGACAACGACACCCTGCGCTGCCGTTGAGTTTGCCGCGCCGATGCCACATCCGGCTCTGGTAGCACCGTCGCGTAATGCTTCGTGGCTTCGCCCTTAGGACGTGTCCATCCACACGATGACCACACGTGTGCGTCATGGTGTTCTTCACCCCAATTGCCGTTTCGAGGATGCCCACGCAGCTGCTGTTGTGCCCTCGCCGCTTCCCACGTCTGACCGTGCGGCTCTTCGTGATCTTGCGCGGCATTTTACCATGCAAGCGGAGTATGATGCTCTCCAGGCCAATCACACATGGACTCTTGTGCCTCGACCTCGGGGTGACAACATCGTCACTGGTAAATGGGTATTTCGGTATAAACTGAAACCCGATGGTTCCTTGGATCCTTATAAAGCTCATTGGGTCGTTCGAGGATTTACAAAACATGTCGGCATTGACTTCGGTGAGACTTTTAGTCCCGTCGTCAAACCCGCCACAGTTCACATCGTCTTGCATCTTGCTGCATCTCGACATTGTCATGTGCATCAGTTTGACGTATCCAACGCTTTTCTTCATGGAGTCCTACATGAGTGTGTTTATTGTGCTCAACTGACGGGTTTCATTGACGCCACCCACCCCGAGCATTGGTGATTTTCTTCGATGGCTCGTATTTAATTCGGCTCTTTCAGACACCTCACGTTTTGTTCTTCATCGTGGTTCGGACATGGCTTATTTTGTAACATCCCAAATTTTCAATTTGGAATGTTTTACAATTATTAGCTAAGCATCTATGCATTTTGTTTGAATTGAGTGACATTTGGAAATTTTCAGAGGCGTTTGAGTTTTATTTGAATTTGAATTTGATTTGGCAATTGAAATTTATTTCAAAAATACCTGACAAATACTTGTGCAAAAGTATGAGAGGAGCAAACATGACACTCCAAAAAAAATGTCAGAAGAAAATATTGCCAAAAGGTTTGAATTCAAATTTGAATTTTATTTGGAATTTGCAGAATTTTTTTTTCTTCTGTTTTGCCTCTGGAAAACTGTTCACGTTGTAGGATTTATCCTTCTGAGTTTATTAATATATATATGTCCTATATAAAAATACTATAGGTTTTTCTATATTTAGTTTTCTCTCTCTGTGGTAATTCAAAACAAAAAAAATAGGAAAACGACCCAGGCGCGAGCCAGGCCAACCGGCCCAGCCGACACCCGAGCTGCAGCCCACCAGCGACCGAGCCGGCCTGCCTCAGCGCCCGACGGCCGAGCCGCCTCCGCTTCGGTCGCCCGTTCGCTCTCTTCCCTCTCTCTCACTGAAGCACCGACCCCACCCCGTCTTCCTCCTCCCACAAGCCACGCGCGCGTATCCCGCATGTGCTCGCGCCGGCCGAGTCCGAGCCCTCGCTAAAACCCTAGCCCGACTCGACCTCCTCCCCCAAGAAAGTTGCCCTATATAAACCCCTCGGCCTCCTCCCTCGAACCCCCTAAAACCCTACTCCAAAACCCACCACAGCCCTGCCACCATCCGAACCGATCTCGCCTCCGCTGCTGCAGTTCATCACCGCCATCGCCATCGGTGAGTCACCCCTCGACCTCCAAGCTCCTCCACCCTAACTGCCTCATCCTGCCGCACCCGCCTGACATCACCTCTTCCTTCCAAGAACCCCGACGCCGACGACCCCGAGCTCGCCGCACCTCACCGGAGCCACGGAGTGCCCGAGCCTCACCTTCATCGCCTCGACCGCCTCCCTCGTCCCTGAGCTCCACTGACTCCATCCCGGACCTCCCCTCGAGCTGACGCACCCGCCCGACAACTCCGCCGCCGCCCCCGACCAGCGGAGCACCCCCGCCACCAACGCCCGAGCCCACCTCGCCGTCGACCGCCGCTATAGGCCACCGGACTCCCCACCACCGTCCGATTTCCAATCTAGGGCCTACATTAGATCACGCGAAGAGTTTGGTTTTTCTTTAGTAGACCGGTTTAGTTTTGGTTAGATCCGTTTATTTTAAGTTGCGGTTTAGTTGGACCAGCCGATTGGTTTATTTCTGTTAGCCCGTGGACGCATCGGTTTATTAAACACTTAGGCGCTGTTTAGTTTTAGAACGCTCACTGTTTAGGCCCTATACTCGTTTCCTTTTTAAATAGTTCTGTTTTTGTAAAATCTATAACTTTTAGGTTATTTATTATTTTTAGTTGGTTCCTTTTACTCTAGTTTGCAAATTTCCTATATTTTCTGTAGAAAAGAGTTTTGGCCATGTTTTAGTTATTAAAAATTGTTTTTATTAGTTTTAGTCAGATTAGCATTTCTGCTATAATTTGAGCTAGATTTAATGTTTTTAGGCGATTCTTTTTGTCACTGCTTTGTTTTGACCTTGCCTAGCAGTAGGAATTTATTTGGGTATTTTTAGTCTTTATTAAAAATAGTTTTACTCGAAAATAAGCCTTTCTAATTTTATTTAGCTTGCTGTTGTTTCTTGCTGTTCTAGTTATTTTAGAATTTTATTTTACCTCTGTTATAATTTATTTTAGATTAGTTTCTGTAGTTACAGAGGGTGAACTTTTATTTTAAAAAAATAAAATATTTTTTGCTAGTTGTTGGCTTGGAGTTCTTCGAGTTTTCTTTGGTTTTGGTTTGATTGATTATCTGTGATTTATGTTAGCATGTTGTTATGTTAATGTGATTGCATGTTTGTATGCTCATATGATTATTGTTTGCTTTGATAGAATTTTTGGAGTGCGAAGCTTGCTATCATGAGTCACTAGCGTTCGAAGACCGTTGATACGTCCATTTTGCATCATGCTTTTATATCGATATTTACCGCATTATGGGCTATTATTTCACGTTATGTCACAATACTTATGGCTATTCTCTCTTATTTTACAAGGTTTACCATGAAGAGGGGGAATGCCGGCAGCTGGAATTCTGGCTGGAAAAGGAGTAAATATTGGAGACCTATTCTGTGCAACTCCAAAAGTCCTAAAACTCTATGGAATATCTTAAAATAAATAAAGAAAAATCGTCGCCAAAGATGAAGGCCAGGGGTCCCACACCCTGCTCGCCCCCTACCTCGTGGGCCCCCTGGTGGCTCTCCGACACCCATCTTCTCCTATATGAGCTCTTTCGATGTGAAAAAAATCAGAGGCAACCTTTCGGGACGAGACTCCGCCGCCACGAGGCGGAACCTTGGCGGAACCAATCTAGGGCTCCGGTGGAGCTGTTCTGCTGGGGACACTTCTCTCCGGGAGGGGGAAATCATCATCATCATCATCACCAACGCCCCTCTCAGCGGGAGAGGGCAATCTCCATCAACATCTTCACCAACACCATCTCATCTCCAAACCCTAGTTCATCTCTTGTATCCAATTCTTGTCTCCAAGTCCGGGATTGGTGCTAGTAGGTTGCTAGTTGTGTTCATTACTCCTTGTAGTTGATGCTAGTTGGTTTATTTGGTGGAAGATCATATGTTCAGATCCTTTATGCATATTATTAGCCCTCTAATTATTAACATGAATATGCTTTGTGAATAGTTACGTTTGTTCCTGAGGACAAGGGAGAAGTCTTGCTATTAGTAGTCATGTGAATTTGGTATTCGTTCGATATATTGATAAGATGTATGTTGTCTAACCTCTAGTGGTGTTATGTGAATGTCGACTACATAACACTTCACCATTATTTGGGCCTAGAGGAAGGCATTGGGAAGTAATAAGTAGATGATGGGTTGCTAGAGTGACAGAAGCTTGAACCCTAGTTTATGCGTTGCTTCGTAAGGGGCTGATTTGGATCCATATGTTTCATGCTATGGTTAGGTTTACCTTAATACTTTTGTTGTAGTTGCGGATGCTTGCAATAGAGGTTAATCATAAGTGGGATGCTTGTTCAAGTAAGAACAGCACCCAAGCACCGGTCCACCCACATATCAAATTATCAAAGTACCGAACGCGAATCATATGAGCGTGATGAAAACTAGCTTGACGATATTCCCATGTGTCCTCGGGAGTGCTTTTCCTATTATAAGAGTTTGTTCCGGCTTGTCCTTTGCTACAAAAAGGATTGGGCCACCTTGCTGCACCTTATTTACTTTTGTTACTTGTTACTCGTTACAATTTATCTTATCACAAAACTATCTGTTACCACTTATTTTAGTACTTGCAGAGAATAGCTTGTTGAAAACCGCTTATCATTTCCTTCTGCTCCTCGTTGGGTTCGACACTCTTACTTATCGAAAGGACTATGATAGATCCCCTATACTTGTGGGTCATCAAGACTCTTTTCTGGCGTCGTTGCTGGGGAGTGTAGCACCTTTGGTAAGTGGAATTTGGTAAGGAAAAATTTATATAGTGTGCTGAAATTTTCTGTCACTTGTTACTATGGAAAGTGAATCTCTGAGGGGCTTGTTCGGGGTATCTTCACCCCGTCCAGTAGAGCAAAGAGTTGCTCCTCAACTTACTAAACCTATTGGAAATGAAACTCCTTTTGAATTTCCTTCGGGTATTATGGAAAAACTGCTGGCTAATACTTTTACAGGAGATGGAACAAAGCATCCCGACGAGCATCTACGCTATGTGGATGATATTTGTGGATTATTTAAGCTTCCAGGTATACCCGATGATGTTGTTAAGAAGAAGGCTTTCCCTTTATCTTTGGAGGGAGACACACTGACATGGTATAGGCTATGTGATGATACGAGATCATGGAACTATAAAAGAGTGATATTCGAATTTCATCAAAAGTATTACCCTATGCATCTTGTTCATCGTGATCGCAATTATATATATAATTTTTGGCCTCGCAAAGGAGAAAGCATCGCTCAAGCTTGGGGGAGGCTTAAATCTGTGTTATATTCATGCCCCAATCATGAGCTTCCAAGAGAAATAATTATGCAAAGTTTTTAGGCTCGGCTTTCTCATAATAATCAAACCATGCTCGATACTTCTTGTGTTGGCTCTTTTATGATGAAGACTATTGAATTCAGATGGAATTTATTGGATAGAATTAAACGCAACTCTGAAGATTGGGACCTCGATGAAGGTAAGGAGTCAGGTATGACACCTAAGTTTGATTGTGTTAAATCTTTTATGGATACCGATATTTTCCGTAAGTTTAGCACTAAATATGGACTTGACTCTGAGATAGTAGCTTCTTTCTGTGAATCTTTTGCTACTTATGTTGATCTCCCTAAGGAGAAGTGGTTTAAATATCACCCTCCCATAGAAGTAAAAGTAGTTGCACCTATTAAAGTTGAAGAAAAGACTATCACTTATAATGATCCTATCGTTCCCACCTCTTATGTTGAGAAACCACCTTTCCCTGTTAGAGTATAGGATCATGCTAAAGCTTCAACTATTGTTCGTAAAAGCAATACTAGAACTTATACACCCCCTGAGCAAGTCAAAGTAGAACCTAATATTGCTATTGTTAAAGATCTCTTGTCTGATAATATTGATGGGCATGTCATTCAATTCTCTGGTGAAACTGCTAGAATTGCTAAACCCTGTGATAGAGATAAACATAGACCTATGGTAGGTGTGCCTGTTATTTCTATTAAAATAGGAGATCATTGTTATCATGGCTTATGTGATATGGGTGCTAGTGCTAGTGTTATACCCATTGACTTATATAAAGAAATTATGCATGATATCGCACCTGATGAGTTAGAAGATATTGATGTTACAATTAAACTTGCCAATAGAGATACTATATCTGCAATGGGAATTGTTAGAGATGTTGAAGTCTTGTGTGGGAAAACCAAATATCCCGCTGATTTTCTTGTTCTTGGTTCTCCACAAGATAGCTTTTGTCCCATTATATTTGGTAGACCCTTCTTGAATACTGTTAATGCTAGGATAGATTGCGAAAAGAATGTTGTTACTGTTGGCTTGGATGATATGGTTCATGAGTTTAATTTCTCTAAATTTAGTAAACAACATCATGAGGAAGAATTGCCTAGTAAGGATGAAATTATTGGTCTTGCTTCTATTGCTGTGCCTCCTAGTGATCCTTGAGAACATTATTTGCTAGACCATGAAAATGATATGTTCATGAATGAAAGAAGGGAAATAGATGAAGTATTCTTTAAACAGGAACCTATTCTGCAACACAATTTGTCTGTTGAAATCCTAGGGGAGCCTCCTCCACCCAAGGGTGATCCCGTGTTTGAGCTTAAACCGTTGCCTGATAATCTTAAATATGCTTATCTTGATGAAAAGAAAATATATCCTGTTATTATTAGTGCTAACCTTTCAGAGCATGAAGAAGAAAGATTATTGAAAACTCTGAAGAAGCACCGTGCCGCTATTGGATATACTCTTGATGATCTTAAGGGCATTAGTCCCACTCGATGTCAGCATAAAATAAATTTGGAAGTGGATGCCAAACCAGTTCGTGATCCTCAACGATGTTTGAATCCTAAAATGAAAGAAGTGGTAAGAAAAGAAATACTCAAGCTTCTGGAGGCAGGTATAATTTATCCCGTTGCTGATAGTCAGTGGGTAAGTCCTGTCCATTGTGTCCCTAAGAAGGGAGGTATTACTGTTGTCCCTAATGATAAAGATGAATTGATCCCACAAAGAATTATCGCAGGTTATAGGATGGTAATTGATTTCCGCAAACTAAATAAATCTACTAAGAAAGATCATCACCCCTTACCTTTCATTGATCAAATGCTAGAAAGATTATGCAAACATACACATTATTGCTTTCTAGATGGTTATTCTCGTTTCTCTCAAATACCTGTGTCGGCTAAAGATCAATCTAAGACTACTTTTACATGCCCTATTGGTACTTTTGCTTATAGACGTATGCCTTTTGGTTTATGTAATGCACCTGCTATCTTTCAAAGACGCATGATGGCTATATTCTCTGATTTTTGTGAAAAGATTTGTGAGGTTTTCATGGACGACTTTTCCGTCTATGGTTCCTCTTTTGATGATTGCTTAAGCAATCTTGATCGAGTTTTGCAGAGATGTAAAGAAACTAATCTTGTCTTGAATTGGGAAAAGTGCCACTTTATGGTTAATGAAGGTATTGTCTTGGGGCACAAAGTTTCTGAAAGAGGTATTGAAGTTGATAAAGCCAAGGTTGATGCTATTGAAAAGATGCCATGTCCCAAGGACATCAAAGGTATAAGAAGTTTTCTTGGACACGCCGGATTTTAGAGGAGGTTCATTAAGGACTTCTCAAAAATTTATCGGCCTTTGACTAATTTATTACAAAAAGATGTACCATTTGTCTTTGATGATGACAGTGTAGAAGCATTTGAAATACTTAAGAAAGCATTAGTCTCTGCACCTGTTGTTCAGCCACCTGATTGGAATTTACCCTTTGAAATTATGTGTGATGCTAGTGATTATGATGTAGGTGCTGTTCTAGGGCAAAGAGTTGATAAGAAATTAAATGTAATCCATTATGCTAGTAAGACTCTAGACAATGCTCAAAGAAATTATGCTACTACCGAAAAGGAACTTTTAGCAGTTGTATTTGCTTGTGATAAATCCAGACCTTATACTGTTGATTCTAAAGTAACTATTCACACTGATCATGCTGCTATTAAATATCTTATGGAAAAGAAGGATGCTAAGCCTAGACTTATTAGATGGGTTCTCTTGCTGCAAGAATTTGATTTGCATATTGTTGATAGAAAAGGAGCTGAGAATCCCATTGCAGACAACTTATCTAGGTTAGAGAATGTTCTTGATGACCCACTACCTATTGATAATAGCTTTCTTGATGAACAATTAAATGTCATAAGCACTTCTCATAGAACTCCATGGTATGCTGATTATGCTAATTATATTGTTGCCAGATTTATACCACCTAGATTCACATACCAACATAAGAAAAAGTTCTTTTATGATTTGAGACATTACTTTTGGGTTGATCCACATCTTTATAAAGAAGGAGTAGATGGTGTTATTAGACGTTGTGTACCTGAGCATGAACAGGAACAGATTCTACGCAAGTGTCACTCCGAAGCTTATGGAGGACACCACGCTGGAGACAGAACTGCACATAAGGTATTGCAATCTGCTTTTTATTGGCCTACTCTCTTCAAGGATGCCCGTAAGTTTGTTTTGTCTTGTGATGAATGTTAAAGAATTGGTAATATTAGTAGACGTCAAGAAATGCCTATGAATTTTTCAGTTGTTATTGAACCATTTTATGTTTGGGGCTTTGATTATATGGGACCTTTTCCTGCTTCTAATGGATATACACATATTTTAGTTGCTGTTGATTACGTTACTAAGTGGGTAGAAGCTATTCCAACTAGTAGTGTTGATCATAACACTTCTACTAAAATGCTTAAGGAAGTTATTTTTCCGAGGTTTGGAGTCCCTAGATATTTAATGACTGATGGTGGTTCACACTTTATTCATGGTGCTTTCCGTAAAATGCTTGCTAAATATGATGTTAACATAGAATTGCATCTCCATATCACCCGCAGTCTAGTGGTCAAGTAGAATAGAGTAATAGAGAGCTCAAATTAATTTTGCAAAAGACTGTTAATAGGTCTAGAAAGAATTGGTCCAAGAAAATTGATGATGCATTATGGGCATATAGAACTGCATATAAGAATCCTATGGGTATGTCTCCGTATAAAATGGTTTATGGAAAAGCATGTCACTTACCTCTCGAACTAGAACATAAGGCATATTGGGCTATTAAAGAGCTCAACTATGATTTCAAACTTGCCGGTGAGAAGAGGTTATTTGATATTAGCTCACTTGATGAATGGAGAAACCAAGCTTATGAAAATGCCAAGTTGTTTAAAGAAAAAGTTAAAAGATGGCATGACAAAAGGATACAAAAGCGTGAGTTCAATGTAGGTGATTATGTATTGCTATACAACTCTCGTTTAAGATTTTTTGCAGGAAAACTTCTCTCCAAATGGGAAGGTCCCTACGTTATCAAAGAGGTCTATCGTTCCGGTGCCATAAAAATCAATAACTTCGCAGGCACAAATCCGAAGGTGGTAAACGGTCAAAGGATCAAACACTATATCTCAGGTAATCCTATAAATGTTGAAACTAATATTATTGAAACCGTAACCCCTGAGGGATACATAAGGGACACTTTACAGAACATTCCAGACTCCAAAAAGGAATAGGTATGGGTTACGGTAAGTAAACCCACTCCAAAACAAATTATAAGGCAATATTTCCCGTTTTGGAATATTTAGAAAAATATAAAAATAAGTAGCTGTCCGGGGAGGACACGAGGCCTCCACGAGGGTGGAGGGCACGCCCTACCCCCCTGGGCGCGCCCCCCTACCTCGTGAGCACCTCGTGTGCCCTCCGGACTCCGTTTTCTTGCACGATACATATTTCGGTCGGTAAAGATTCATTATATATACTCCCGAAGGTTTTGACTCCCGTATCACGCAAATATCTCCTGTTCTTGTTTCGAGCTGTTTTCTGTCAGGGTTGTCAAGGCCAGGCATCATGTCCTTCCCCTCCTCCGACGATGGTGAGCCTATGCCATGGAAGGTGGACGACAAGCCCGCATCATCAACGTCACCTCCACTTCCTTCACCAGCAAAGGAGATATAATCACATGGGTATGGGCACTCCCCTTGGCAACTTCCAAGCTTGGGGGAGGTGCCCCGGTATCGTATCACCATCACAACTCCTACCTTTACCGTTTTTCTTAGTTCGATCCTATTAGTAGTATCTTGATTTAGTAGAATAAAGTCAGGGCATAATCTAGTTTTGGAGTTTGCTTTATGATTCCTCTATGCAATCGAGTCCGTGAGCTATATTTATATAATAAAGATTAGTGTTGAGCCAAGGGCTTGATTATTTTGCCATGATCTTGGGTGAGTAAAGAAAAGAATATAAAGAAACAAAGAGTTCATATTGATCTTATCGAGAGTAATGACTTCACATAAAAAGAGTATGATGATTAAAAGTTGTTGGGAGTTGGCAAATATAGCTTTGGTCATTGTTGCAATTAATAGGAAGTAATAAGGAGAGAGAGGTTTCACATATAGATATATTATCATTGACATCTTTTATGATCGGGAACACTCATTAAAATATGACATGCTAAAGAGTTGATGTTGGATAAGGAAGAAAACATAATGAGTTATGTTTTCTTATATCTGAGATAAAGTATGTTGTCATGGATCCTCTAACATGTTGAGCTTGCCTTTCCCCCTCATGCTAGCCAAATTCTCAGCACTAAGTAGAGATACTACTCGTGCTTCCAAATACCCCTAAACCAGTTTAGCCATGAGAGTCCACCATATCTACCTATGGATTGAGTAAGATCCTTCAAGTAAGTTGTCATCGGTGCAAGCAATAAAAATTGCTCTCTAAATATGCATGACTTATTAGTGCAGAGAAATAAGCTTTGTACGAACTTGTTGTGGAAGTAATAAAAGCGACGGACTGCATAATAAAGTTCCACATACAAGGGGCAATATAAAGTGATGTTCTTTTGCATTAAGATTTTGTGCATCCAACTATAAAAGCGCATGGCAACCTCTGCTTCCCTCTGCGAAGGGCCTATCTTTTATTATTATCCTCTACCTTATGCAAGAGTCACAGTGATCTTCACCTTTCCTTTTTCATTTTATCCTTTGGCAAGCCCAGCATGTTGGAAAGAACATGATATATATATATATCTAATTGGCTGTGGGGGAGCATGAATTTTTATTGTTGACATTACCCCTAAGGTAAAAGGTTGTGGGGCAAAACTACAAGCCCCTATCTTTCTCTGTGTCCGATTAAAACTCCGTAACCACAAGTATTGCGTGAGTGTTAGCAATTATGAAGGACTAAGTGATAGTTGAGTATGTGGACTTGCTTTTAAGCTCTGACATAGACTCTTTCCGATGTTATGATAAATTGCAATTGCTTCAATGGCTGAGGTTATAATTTGTTGATGCTTAATAAGGTTTCTAATTCATACTTTAGCTTTGTGAAAAGATCATCACTTGAACATGAGTAATCATATGACAAAATCTATTTATGTTGCTGTTATGAAACAATCATGATGCCTTCATGTCCGTATTTTATTTTTATCGACGCCTCTACCTCTAAACATGAGGATATATTTATTGTTATCGGATTTTCGCTTGAGGACAAGCGAGGTCTAAGCTTGGGGGAGTTGATACGTCCATTTTGCATCATGCTTTTATATCGATATTTACCGCATTATGGGCTATTATTTCACATTATGTCACAATACTTATGGCTATTCTCTCTTATTTTACAAGGTTTACCATGAAGAGTGGGAATGCCGGCAGCTGGAATTCTGGCTGGAAAAGGAGTAAATATTGATGACCTATTCTGTGCAACTCCAAAAGTCCTGAAACTCTACGGAATATCTTAAAATAAATAAAGAAAAATCGTCGCCAAAGATTAAGGCTAGGGGGCCCACACCCTGCTCACGAGGGTGGGGGCGGGCCCCTCCCCCCTGGGCGCCCCCCCCCTACCTCGTGGGCCCCCTGGTGGCTCTCCGACGCCCATCTTCTCCTATATGAGCTCTTTCAATGAGAAAAAAATCAGAGGCAACCTTTCGGGATGAGACTCCGCCGCCATAAGGCGGAACCTTGGCGGAACCAATCTAGGGCTCCGACGGAGCTGTTCTGCCGGGGACACTTCCCTCCGGGAGGGGGAAATCATCGTCATCATCATCACCAACGCTCCTCTCAGCGGGAGAGGGCAATCTCCATCAACATCTTCACCAGTACCATCTCATCTCCAAACCCTAGTTCATCTCTTGTATCCAATTCTTGTCTCCAAGTCCGAGATTGGTGCTAGTAGGTTGCTAGTAGTGTTGATTACTCCTTGTAGTTGATGCTGGTTGGTTTATTTGGTGGAAGATCATATGTTCAGATCCTTTATGCATATTATTACCCCTCTGATTATGAACATGAATATGCTTTGTGAGTAGTTACGTTTGTTCCTGAGGACAAGGGAGAAGTCTTGCTATTAGTAGTCATGTGAATTTGGTATTCGTTCGATATTTTGATAAGATGTATGTTGTCTAACCTCTAGTGGTGTTATGTGAACGTCGACTACATAACACTTCACCATTATTTGGCCCTAGAGGAAGGCATTGGGAAGTAATAAGTAGATGATGGGTTGCTAGAGTGACAGAGGCTTGAACCCTAGTTTATGCGTTGCTTCGTAAGGGGCTGATTTGGATCCATATGTTTCATGCTATGGTTAGGTTTACCTTAATACTTTTGTTGTAGTTGCGGATGCTTGCAATAGAGGTTAATCATAAGTGGGATGCTTGTTCAAGTAAGAACAGCACCCAAGCACCGGTCCACCCACATATCAAATTATCAAAGTACCGAACGCGAATCATATGAGCGTGATGAAAACTAGCTTGACGATATTCCCATGTGTCCTCGGGAATGCTTTTCCTATTATAAGAGTTTGTTCCGGCTTGTCCTTTGCTACAAAAAGGATTGGGCCACCTTGCTGCACCTTATTTACTTTTGTTACTTGTTACTCGTTACAATTTATCTTATCACAAAACTATCTTTTACCACTTATTTCAGCACTTGCAGAGAATACCTTGTTGAAAACCGCTTATCATTTCCTTCTGCTCCTCGTTGGGTTCGACACTCTTACTTATCGAAAGGACTACGATAGATCCCCTATACTTGTGGGTCATCAACCGTCAGCCAGGCAAGTCATTTGATCATGTTTACAATACCTATGATTTTGTTGCATTAGAATTATACCTCCCCCCATGCATGCAATAGGAGAATTTTAAGTTATGTTCTTGAGTAGTATCATGAGGTAGGATGAACCCAATTCCCCTTGTTACCATTGCCCGGGATGATGTAGTTTATTTTGCTATGCTCGTAGACGGGGTTGGTTGAGAGATTCATAAGGGAGATGTGAGAGTCAAGATGATGACAACCCCATGACCTCAAGCTCAAGATGGACTTCAAATTCACTACTGGGTGGAGGACGGTTGACGGGCACCCTGGAGAAACCAGCGGATGGCCGGGATGCATGGAGAAGCGCCATAACATCCTGCGGAAAGCTTCACCCAGCCACGAAGAGACGGATGGATACACCTTGACCGGAAGCTTACCTGTGTTGCCGCAAGCCATTATGGGCTCTGGCTGGGTTGACCTTAGGCATGACTCTGGACGGATGGTGCCAGCAGATGTAGAAGAACGGTAGGACATGGATGGGCACCGGCAGTGCCCAGAGAAACTCTACGGAAGACCCTGTTTCATTCGTCCCGTCTTCAAACACTAGGAAGTGCGAGGACATAAAGGAGGGAACGATTCTTGCGGGTAAAGTGCACAAGACTCTGCAAAGTAGAAACCTAATCGATTAGCCGTGTCCCCGGTTACAGACAAATGAGCCTCTGGAATTGGAATATTTCAGAAATCTCAACACCAAACATAATTAATTAATTGATGGGTTATTAATAATTTCGGGTATGAGACATTGGTTGGCGGAACCATCTCAATAACAACCAACATTTTGTAGTCGGATGGCGATTTCCCTATGGAGTCGGATGGACTAGCTATTCGTCTACGCTTCCGCAGCTTTATTTAGTTTATTTCTCATGAGTTGGCCTTCGGCCGAATTTATTATGATGTAATATAGACTCGATATGAGAATCGTGTAATGAATTGAGGTGTGATTGAACTTTGAATCTTTTCATCAATGTACTGTGTGTGCCAGCATGATCTTGGGATGGTACAGCTACACAGAGACTTGACCGATTTCGGGTCGGGTCATTACAGAGATGGTATTCAGAGCACACGCTGACCGTAGGACGTAACCCTAGGATCGAAAAGCCATAGGAAGAGACTATTCTATTTTATGTCCTTATCATTCCGTAATTCTCCCCTATTCATTTATGACTTCTCTTCGATTTTCAACATTCTAGATGGCCGCCGAGTTCACCCTAATTCTCCCCTGGTTCAGATCGTGAAGAAGCTAAAGATTGCTCTGCCCTCAATCACCGGGAAGCCTACAAATGCACTTTCGATGGATACCCGCTACAGGATTAAGGTGCACATTCCAGGGAGGACCTTCGGAGGACATTCAGAGCCCATTGACTTTGAGTTTACCGATTTCACTTGGATCCTCGGAAGAGACATGGCGATTTATCGTGCACTTGGACATCTTCAAGAAGAGTACAGGGCCGAGCTCGACCCATCAGACCTCGCCATGATTTCTCGCAGAGCTAGGAATGGAGATATCATCCGTATCGTACAGGACGACTCCATTCTTTCATATGTCCAAGACTTGGAGAGTCTCATCAGGAACCGGGAAATCCTGACGCGCCGAACCTCGAAGGTACACAGGAGGCTGTTGTTCCGTGAACTGGAAGTGGAGGAGAAGGCACGCGCGGACTTCCTTGAACGTCAAGAAGAAGTCAAGGATTTATGGATAGAATTGAGGACTGGGATAAATATATTGCCACACTGGAGGAGAAGATGGACCTAGGAGAAGAACTTTTTCCGAGTGGAGATGATGGACCCCTCGTGAGCATTGACCAGGATTATG
The DNA here is from genome assembly GCF_002162155.2 of Triticum dicoccoides. NCBI lineage: Eukaryota > Viridiplantae > Streptophyta > Magnoliopsida > Poales > Poaceae > Triticum > Triticum dicoccoides. Next base: position 713,264,592 of record NC_041388.1, on the reverse strand, counting down.
AAGAGAGCTCCACCGAAGGAAGCCACAAGAGGAGGCACCGCACCGGAGGACGCAAGGATAATTGATGAAGACATTTAGTCGACCGCCATGTTATTTTATTTTATTTTTTGTCGATCAGTTAGGCCGTTATTTTCGATTAGTTGTGAGATTTTTGTCATCCGAGATTGAACCTTGTTTGAGATGAATGAATAAATGATTGGTGTGATTATGATTGTGCATTCATTTGGGTAGTGCTATTTTCTAATTAGACTCTTGTTCTATTCTAATTTCTCATCCATTCCAAAACACCAGATACCTCCGAGACGTGACCCCGGTTTCAACTTTCCGCCGGAGCTCACCCAGCTGATCCAACAGCAGAATGCCATGATGCAGATGCTCATCCAGAATCACAACAACAACAACAACAACAACAACAACAACAACAACAACAA
>NC_041388.1:713262440-713263543 GCF_002162155.2 Triticum dicoccoides | reverse complement strand
AGCAACAACAACAGCAACAACAACAGCAACAACAACAGCAACAACAACAGCAACAACAACAACAACAACAACAACAACAACAACAACAACAACAACAACAACAACAACAACAACAACAACAACAACAACAACAACAACAACAACAACAACAACAACAACAACAACAACAACAACAACAACAACAACAACAATCCACCGCCACCACCCCCTGTTGACAACTTGACCCGCTTCCTAAGGCTGAATCCGCCAGTGTTCTCTAGCAGCACTGAGCCGATTGTGGCCGATGATTGGCTCCGCAAGGTCGGAAGGGAGTTAGCCACTACTGGATGCACAGATGCAGAGAAGGTGCACTTTTCCACACATCAGCTTGATGGACCTGTAGCCTCCTTGGTGTGAGAAATACACCGCCACTTATCCGATCGCCACCATGACATGGGATCAGTTCCAGCAGGCTTTCCGCACCGCTCATGTCTCAGCTGGAGCCATGAGTCCGAAGAAGCGTGAGTTCTGCAACTTACGCCAGGGGAACCGCACTGTGGGGCAGTATGTGGATGAGTTCAGCAAATTATCCCGCTATGCCACTACAAAAAAAAGACACATCCGTGACATTTTGGGCCAAACGAATTTTTTTCCTGTCATAATATGACACTTCTATGACGATAATTGTGACAAAACCCGGTATCATCATAGATGTGGTGGGCTCCTACTTCTTTGACAAAAAATCATGACAGTAAATGGGCTTTTCGTCTTGGGCAGGCCAGAGACGCAGCTGCATGACATTCTTTGGGCCGTCCATGACCGAAAAAACCATGGTAGAAGCGAGGGGGAGGAAAATTTCGAGGAGTTCCCGGTTACGGTGGGAGGTCGGGGCCGAGCGATGCGCGTTTCTCTCGTACACGTACGAGCGTGTGTGCGAGGAGTTGGCTCTAACTAAACCCGAGCGAGGCGTTGGGCTCTAACTGAACCCGAGCGATTGCACTGCAGGCTACGCGTTACTGAACCCGAGCGATCGATCGATGGCTGTTAATTGAACCCGATCCAGCGATTCCTTCGCTACTGCTGCTAACTGAAGCCGATCGATTGGATGAACAGTGAGTGTTGCG
>NC_041388.1:713230009-713262228 GCF_002162155.2 Triticum dicoccoides | reverse complement strand
GAGGGCTGGATGAACAGTAGACGGTGGAGGGGTGCCCGTGGAGGGCTGGTTGAACAGGACCTCGTGGTGTGCAGGGCTGGATGAACAGTAGACGGTGGAGGGGTGGTTGAATAGTAGCCGGTGGAGTAGCGCGCGGTGGAGGATGGATGAACAGGAGCCCATGGAGGTTGGAGGAGGTCGACGGTAGCCCGTGGAGGCTGGAGGAGGTCGACGGTGGAGACGAACAGTATCCCGTGGAGTCCCGTTTTGCGATACGCCATACCCCTCCCGATGAACAGGACCCCCGTTTCGACCGTAGCGCTCCAACACAAGTCCGTTTCGTCCGTTTTGCGGTACGCCACACACCTCCTGATCAACAGGACCCCCGTTTCGACCGTAGGAGGTCCGTTTTGTCCGTTTTGCGGTACGCCACACCCCTCCCGATTAACAGGACCCTGTTTCGACCGTAGGAGGTCCGTTTCCTCCATTTTGCGGTACGCCACACCCCTCCCGATCAACAGGACCCCGTTTCGAATGTAGGAGGTCTGTTTCCTCCGTTTTGCTGTACGCCAGGCCTCGTTTCCATCGCCTGTTCCGTCCAAGCCCTCCCGATGAACATGACCATGCATTCCGTTCCGCCCCAGCCGGTTGGCTCCCCATGAACACGACGACGACGCTGTTTCTCTGTCCCGACCCAGCCATGTACGTATGCGCGAGTAGGGGATCGAGACCCTGCCTGTATGTACGTACGTGGCCGTATTTTCTTTCTTGCACCCTGGCTGTTGTACGTACGTGTACATGCTACGTGCGCGCCTCTACTACGACACGTGCGCGCCTCTACATCGACCAGTATAAATGTACGTACACATTCGCGACCATAATGACAACGCTACGTACGCTTCGACCAGGTGGGTCCCGACTGTCAGGCACTTCCTTGCGTGTGAAGATGTAGCTGGTGGGTCCCAGCAGTCAGGGGGTGAATCATTTTTTTTGCCGGACGCACTTCCTTGCGTGCGAAGGTGTAGCTGGTAGGTCCCAGCAGTCAGGGGGGCGAATCGTTTTGTTTTTTTTTGCCCGGACGCACTTCCTTGAGTGCGAAGGTGTAGCTCGTGGGTCCCAGCAGTCAGGGGGGCAACGTTATTTTCACGAAATACGGTGGCCCGTCCGGCGGGTCCCGACTGTCAGGTGGAGGAATAATTATTTTGCATGTAATAAGGAGGCACTTCCTTACTGCGGCCGTGGACCCAGCTGTCAGCCTCTCCACGTACAGTCCACGTCCGATGGAAGTCGTTCCTTGACCACGTTGACCACGCCGCGCAGAGAGCACCACGGCGGTGTACGACGGCGAGGCCTAGGAAGGGGACGACGCGGAGCCGGGGAAGACGCGGCAGTAGATGCCCATGCGTAGAGAAGTACGAGGGTTCACTGGTTCGCTGCGGTGTGAGGCTGCCGTCGCCGCAGAATAACAGGGGGTGTGGGTGAGTAGAGGGCTGGCCTGGCCAGCGGTGGGAGTAGTAGGGGGTGGTGAGGCCTCCGCCGCATCGCAGCCGCCACGGGAGGCAGGAGCACGAGGCACGACCAACGCTGGTTTGGGCGGCTGGAGCAATAAGACCAGAGGTTTAAGAAGCACTACGGCCGTTGGATGGACATCGTACGGTCACTGGAGCTAGAATCGTGCATATTGACTAAGTTGACAAAGCCCTCCGTCCCCGTCAACTTAGTAGGCCCACAAGTGAGCTTGCCACTATACTGGGTCCCAGCTAACAGGGGGAGTATTCATTTTTTTGTGCGTAATAAGGAGGCACTTCCTTGCGTGCGAAGATATAGCTGGTGGGTCCGAGCTGTCAGCGGCGGTAACATTTTTTCGCGAAATACAGAGGCCCTTTCGGTGGGTCCCTGATGTCCGGTGGAGGAATCATTATTTTGCGCATAATAAGGAGGCATTTCTTTGCGTGCGGCCGTGGACCCAGCTGTCGGCCTCTCCACGTACAGTCCACTTAAGATGCATGTCGGTCGTTGACCACGTTGATCAGGCCACGCCGAGAGCACCAGGGCGGTGGACGACGGCGAGGCCTAGGAAGGGAATGACACGGAGGCAGGGAAGACTCGGCAGTTGTTTCCCACGCGGAGGGGAGTACGACTGTACGAGGGTTTACTGGTTCGTCTGCCGTCGCCGGAGAATAACAGCAGGTGTGGGTGAGTAGAGGGATCGCTAGGCCAGCGATGGGAGTACGGTGGGGCGGTGAGGCCTGCGCGGCAGCACAGCCGGCCACGGGGAGGAGGGAGCAGGCAGTCCCGCCGGCGCTTATTGAGCGGATGGAGCAGGAAGAGCAGAGATTGAAGAAGCACGACGGCCGTTCGATGGACATCCAACAATCACTGCTTGTGCGTCAACTTTTTTTAGGAAAGCCTCAAACCTATGGAAAACAGCATACAACCCATCTGCCATTATTTCTAATCATTTATAGCCCATTTGCTAATTCTTAAGGCTTTTTTAGCCCATATTCTTTTTGTTAGCATTACAGCCCATATTGTGGCCACGGTTAAAAAATTATACGAAATTTTGCATATTTCGGTGCGGTCTGAACTGTTTTTAATCCCGAAATTTCGACTCACATTCAAACTGATTTTAAAAATAAATGTATATCAATATAAAGTCCAACAAATTCTCCACGCATAAAATGTAATTTAAAATCTGGAAATGAAAAAAAGATATTTGAAACTAATTGCCGGTTTGATGTGTTTTAAAAATGTACAACCCATTTCTCATTACTGATAGGCCATTTTCTCGGCTAGCCGAATGAAGCTCTCCTTGTCTTGAAAGATTTGTAGCCCAGCAGGCCTGACAAAGCGACTTACTTGGCCGTGGACCCAGCTGTCAGCCTCTCCACGTACAGTACTCTTCCGATGGAAGTCGGTCGTTGACCACATTGATCACGCCGCGCCGAGAGCACCAAGGCGGTGGACGACAGCGAGGCCTAGGAAGGGGACGACACGGAGCCGGGGAAGACGCGACAGTGGATGCCCACGCGGAAAGGAGTACGAGGGTTCACTGGTTCGGCTGCGGCGTGAGGCTGCCTTCGCCGTAGAATAACAAGGGGTGTAGGTGAGTAGAGGGATACCCTGGGCCAGCGGTGGGAGTTGTAGGGGGCGGTGAGGCCTCCGCGGCATCACAGCCGGCCACGATAGGTAGGAGCACGTGGCACGACCGGCGCTGCTTTGGGCGGCTAGGGCAAGAAGACCAAAGGTTGAAGAAGCACTATCGCCGTTGGATGGACATCGTACGGGCACTGGAGCTAGAATCGTTCATATTGACTAAGTTGACAAAGCCCTCCGTCCTCGTCAACTTAGTAGACCCACAAGTCAGCCACCCGCGATGGTGGGTCCCAGCTAGCAGGGGGTATTCATTTTTTGGTGCGTAATAAGGAGGCACTTCCTTGCGTGCGAAGATATAGCTGGTGGGTCCAACCTGTCAGCGGGGGGAACGTTTTTTCGCGAAATACAGAAGCCCTTCCCATGTACAGTGCACGTATAGTGCGTAATAAGGAGGAACTTTCCTTGCGTGCGACCATGGACCTTGTGGGCCCCAGCCGTCAGGCTCTCCACATATAGTCCTCTTCCGATGAGTCTCGTATGTTGACCACGCCGCGCCGAGCGCACCGAGGTGGTGGACGACGGCGAGGCCCCAGACTGGAATGACCCGGAGATGGGGAAGACGCGACAGTGGAGTCGCAGACGAAGAGGAGTGGGAAACTTGACTGGTTCGGGTGCGGGGTGGGCCTACACTCGGCAGAGAATAACAGGAGGTGCGGAGTGGAGCAATGGCCTGGCCGTCGGCGGGGTAGCGTTTCGCTAAGGAGCGCAAAACAACACCGCTGGACGCTGAAGACTAGAGCAGGCGGCTCCGGCAGCGCTGGGGGAAGAAGACGAGAGATTGAAGAAGAATGCCAGCCGTTGGATGTAAATCCAACGCCTTCTTAGGCTTCGACCTACTGGCCCACATGTCAGCCAGTCCATTTGTTTTTTTAGTCCATTAGGTGGGCTGGGTATAACAATGATGTAGCATCTATGCAGCCCATTTAAATCCCATTTGCATTTTTCTCGAAATCCATGAACTTGCTGGGCTGGGTGAAAATATCATGTTGGGCTAGACGGAGAAATGTTATAAAAACATAAACACATGATTGCACGTCAGTAAAATCTTTGGAAGTTTATGTACGCAATCACTAGGAGTTAACTTGCCAAGTTATATATAAACAATTATTATTATTATTTTGTAAGAACTTTCAACTTACGAAATAAAATATCATTTTAATTGATGAGTTAATAGTGCGTGGGGTATTATTATTTTTTAGGCTAGACGTGGGACAGTTGAGTTGGTTCTAGGGGAAAGTACTGGGAGAAAACTCAGTTTACATCGAAAAAGAAAGTGGGAGAAAATTCAGAGACCTACTGGGTCCACCTGAGGAGGGGAATATGTTGGGAGGAAGGAGATTCAAAGCACGGCAGCCGAGTGAACTAGTTTTTTTACGGACAAGTGAAATAGCCACTAAAAAAAGCAATCAGGTTAATGGGTTCTTAAAATAAATATTTCGGACAAAACAGATAATTACGACACATAGGCTAATGCATGAAACACTCAGATGATAAAGGTTCTTATAAACAGATAAAGTACAACATCTATACCTTCCTGGCACGCTTGATCATGACGCTGCGGCTGTCCGTGTACTCATCGGTTACGGGAAGCAGACACGCCCTCATGTCCAATATCTGCCTGTACATGTCGTAGCATGCGTATGCGTCCTTGGTCGTGTAGGTTATGTAGGCTAGATTCAGAGGTACCTCCCACGTGTTCAGGTCGTCTTCGTTCATGTTGGCGTATCAGGGGTCGATGATGGTCTCAGCGAGGTCAACCACGGAGTCCTTCTCCTACCCACTGCTGATGATCTTGTATTGCTTCTGGATGTCGACAAGCTTGTTGCACCAGATGGCCGAATCGTCACGTTCTTCCTTCTCTCCACCGTAGTGAAGGTGCAGTCGGCGCTGCCGATGAAACGGGCGAATGCTCCAGAACCTGGTGCAACCATAGGACTGAGGTGAGGCAGAGCTTCACCGAGTACGTATCGTTGGTGTACATCACATTCAACTTGGTGCAGCCATAGGACTGAACGGCGAACTCAAAGGGGAACTCCTTGCTGAAGTCCATATCTAGCAGGCTCACCCCTCGGATCGCCATTGGAGTCTCTTCGAGTGAACGAGTGTGTAGGCGGCGGCAACAGTTCGTTTTTCAGCTCTTGGGGAACTGGATTCAACAGTAAGCTGAGTGTGTACAGGCGACAACAGTTACTACCCTTCCCTCGTCTGCTGCACGCCCGGCAGAAGATGCACCCTCAGCGCATTCAAACGCCTCCATTAAGAAACCTACTCCGGCCACACGTGGTTCACGAGCGGGTCTGTATTGGTACTGTAATAACAGGAGTTAGTGGTCACTTTACTTAAATTTAATTAGCTTTAGTAGAAATTTATACTTAAAACAAGCAATGCATTCGCTCGTTCTATCAGTGCCACAGGATCAACATGCACAACAATTAGAATTATTATTCTCAGGACACACACGATCAGCACATTTGTCGCCCTTTCACAAACATAATACTACCAAGTTTGAACTGTTTGTTATGGTTGTTGTCCTCTGCATCATGATGCCGTGTTTCCCAGCTTGCAGGATTCGAAGCAACAAATAAGATCCAAATAATAAGTACAACAAAGATGCCTACACATCTAATCGATTCCTAGCTTGCAAGATTCAGAACCAACAAATAAGATCCAAATAATAAGTACAACAAAGATGCATACGTACATCTCATTGATTCCCAGCTTGCAAGATTCACAACCAACAAATAAGATTCAAATAATAAGTACAACAAAGATGCTTACACATCTCACTGATTCCCAGCTTGCAAGATTCAGAACCAACCCATTAGAGCCTTTTGATAAAGTGAATATCGGGATTAAATCCATCTTGGCTAGCCATGTCATACAATCGAAGAACTTGGCGAATGCTCTTGACCATCACAACATCTGTAGTAGAGTATTCCTGTTTGCACAGCATGTTTGCACAGCACAAACAAGGAGACAGGAGAGCATGATTTCGCTTTAATAGCAGCCTCCTTGAACTCAACCTCCAGCTCTACTTGGATGAGTTCTGCCTAGACTTCCATGATTCCATTCATGCGCCTTTTTCTGCAGTTCACCTAAAATGAAGCAAAGATTGCATCATTCAGCTAGCAAGAAGTACTTGCTCTTCTGAGCTGGCAGGTTCTTCTTTAGTAGTTGCACTAAAATTGAGGAACATTAAGGTTGGCTGTCCGGCTCATGTAAGGTGCAACTATAATTTTCTTATCCTTTTGTGCAGTTCCACTAAAATAAAGTGCTATTGTAGTGACAGTGACGGCTCCATCTTGCAAAGGCTAATAAAATGTTGCACGAGATTACCAGCAGAACTTGACGGAGATTTTGGAAACTCCAATCACCATTTTGTGCAGTTCCACCAAAATTGAGAAATGTTTCCCACGTGACATTTTAGTTGAACTGCACAAGACACTCATTCCAAAAAAAAGTGTTTTGTGCAGTTCACCAAAAGGTCACAATAGCAACAAGGTGAAATGGATATCCCTATCTGCACAAAAAGATAGAAAGTAAACAGTTGCTGGTCAATAAGAATATACAAAACATATACAAAATGAAAAGAAGCATCTTAATTATGTTCATGGCAATCACGCAAGGACAGTAGAAATTTTAAAACGTCAGCAATGCTTCATGTTACCAGAAGCATTACGATCAACAATGAGATTCCTCAAATATGGGATTACTTTAATGGTGGCATTGCTTGTTTACCAGACACAATAAATCAACAGAAGCTAAAGAGTTGGTTTAAGGGCATGGGACCATGGGGACACCAGGACACTTAGCAGCGTAAAGGAGCAACTCACTTATCATACCGGGGAAAACAGCAGGAGTGCCATTTGTAACATAGTTTAGTTGCATCTTATCACTGGAGGCATTAGATTAACAATAACACTGGTTAGACATGTCCCTAAGGTAACAGTCTGATCGCTTCATTTTACATGCGCCCTTACATTAACAACAGCAAAAGATTGGTATAAGGACATGCGACAGTGGACGCATCAGCACAATGTACCTACAAGGAGGCATAAAGTGGTGATGCCGAGTTTGTTCATGCTATGTGAGGGCAGCAAACCTAATCCTGGAGACCTTGTACTATGTGAGGGCAACAAATCTAATCCTGGAGACCTTTTACTATGTGAGGGCAGCAAATCTAATCCTGGAGACCTTTTACTATGTGAGGCCAGCAAATCTAATCCTGGAGACCTTTTACTATGTGAGGGCGGCAAATCTAATCCTGAGACCTTTTACTATGTGAGGGCAGCAAATCTAATCATGAGACCTTTTACTATGTGAGGGCAGCAAATCTAATCCTGGAGACCTTTTACTATGTGAGGGCAGCAATCTAATCCTGGAGACCTTTTACTATGTGATGGCAGCAAATCTAATCCTGGACATACTCTGTTGACTTGTCCACCAGCCACCACTTTCTATCCTTTTTTCAACCAATAATAGATCTGTTCCTTATCCAGTTTGTACAGCATTTTCCCATTATTTCCCTTTTCAACCAAGAGACTGGTTGGGTATCCGGTCTCTACTACTTTCACCATATTATTTCCTCTTTGAATCAAGTCCTAGATTCATGCTACAACTTTCCCCCCTTTCTTCGTTGTTTGAACAAAGCCCTAGATTCGAATGCATGAAGTAGCTTTACCTCTAATAATACTAAAAATTTAGGTGGCTTTGGAAGAGCTGATGGGAGTAGAAAAAGATGCACATGAAGACACGTGGGGAGCTGGGGCAGTAGAGCAAGGCCGCTTTCGAAGAACTTATACATGAGGGTCGCTGGGATGTCGGCGGCGGCAGGTCGAATCTGCGGACAATACGGCAGGGAGGAAGAAGGGTCGGAGGACCTCCCGAGCCGGCGCTGTGTCAGAGAGAACGGCACGGGCAGAGGATCGGGCCCCTCCGGCAGCTGTGGGTTTCCTCCCTCGGCGGCGATGACCGCGTGAACGATGCACCTTTTAGTCCTCTACACACACCAGTCTAAGGGATCCGGCCAGATCTGTGACCAGCGGTGAGTAGAGAGAAAATGTTGCTACCGCTGTCTTGTTTATATTTGGGGAGGATGAGAGAATGAAGAGAGCAACCCTAGTAAAGCAAGCGCTCAGGCCCCTACGTCCATATATAGTGGAGTGATTATCTTTTTTCTCTCCACAACAAGCGTTTCAATTTGTGTATGTGGCATTAAAGAAAAGAAACTCTATATTTAAGGTGACTACTGTACGACTCCTACTTACTACTAGTAGTACTACAGTATTGTTCACTTGTGCTCCTCGCCCCTCCATTCATTGAACAACCCCACGGGTGAATAAACATACAGTAAGTATTGTATTTATATAGAACGAACAAGCTCGAACTATTTTCGCGTAATTAAAAGTTGAGGGCGGGGCTTTTCCTGGGCAGTACGTGCGGCAGTTTTCGGGTAGGCGGTTTGACAGAGAGGCGAGGAGGGTGAGCGAGTGGGGCTGTGCGATTTGACGGCGCGTTACTGCTGGAAAGACTTGTGATATGACCACTCACTATCTATATCTATATCTATACCCTTATAAAAAATGAGTTGGCGATGATGGTGTGCCTTCCATCTTGTAATACAGACCGTATGATCTATATCTGACGGATAGAAAGCAAACTATGATAATTTTACAAAAGATACCCACACCTATCTCCACATCATTATCTCCCGCATCCTCATTGCTCAGCAATTAAAAAAGGAATAAGTCTCTGGAACAATCTAGCATGCATGGTGGCCGCTGCCGCCTGCCGGCGCCGTCCATCCCCATGCCTCCGCCCATTCCGACCACTAGTCACCACCACGCTCCACTCCTCCTCGCCTTATCTCTCATCTTTCATTTTTTCGATGACATTCTCGAGATACCAGTTTTCCAATAAAATTCTCGAGATATCATTAGTTTTTACACATGGGATTACTCCTGCATGGGTCAATCACAACAGGTGTTTTGTAAAAGAATGCATATTGATGTTCCGTGCAATGCATGAGAATCTTTCTTGTAATAATTATATAATGCAAATCACGAGCAGGAAGTGACATTTTTTTGACACAACCACGTTAACATGGCCACGTAAATCACTAGCTAAAGTAAATACCATTATACTTATATCCCGATGCAAAAGGTTGAGTACATGTCCGAAGAGTAGAGTCGCACACACGCAGTTTGTCTCTCAGAATCTCTCTCACACACACACCAGTTATGTGACGCCCACTTAAGCAGACACGTATGTTACAATTTGTGCACCCGCGGGTACACATGATGCTGCACATCTATTTAAGCCGGAAGGCGAACCCAAACAGTAGCTGCATTCATTCCCCTCCCGCCGCCTCTTCTCTGGTCGCCGTCGCCCGGTAGCCATGGGCCGGCCGAAGGTAACAACATATGCCATACTCCCGCTGAGCGGCGCTTTAATATGGAAATTTTAGTGGTCATGCATGCATCTTTTTGTCATAGCACTCCTATATAAGGGTTGACCGGTCACTTCCCGTGGATGTGCGTGGGCGGTGGAAGAGGAAGGAGAAGGGAAGCGGGCTGTGGAGTAACGTTTTTACCACAATTTCTTAGGAAACTGAGCGCAATAATTGAGTAGTTTTGCAAACTACCAGTAATACACCTGAAACGGTTCAAAACCTATACTCCCTTGCCAGTGCGCGCTTCCCGCGTGAAACGGTCAGCGTCGCCCTGGAGCGTCAGTGCCGCATTAATGCCCAGCCAGAGCGGAGGCGACCTCTCACCGGCGCCGACTTTGAAGTGGCGCGACGGCCGAGAGAGCGCCGCTACCCGGTGCACGCGACTGCTCCTCGTCGAGACTGGCCATAGGCCTTGTTTGGATCCATGGGTTAGAGTTAGTTTGAGCTAGTAGTCATGAATTACTGGCGCTCCGACCGGGGTGATGCCCCCCTTCTGTTCCGCGCTCTAATCTGGTGCATGACACGTTTACCCAGATGTTGGCTCTCCCACATGTCGGAGTGGTAAGAAGGAGCAAAGAATGATGCGGTATATACTAGTACTATACTTACTCAGGTCGGAGGAGTGCGAACGACGGCAGCCCAGTGAACCAGCAGTGCGAACCACGATAGCCCAGTGAACTAGCAGTAGAAAACAATGTGGTGATACGGCCATAAAAAACAATGTGCTACGGTCCACACTATAGCATGTACAGTAACACTCCTCTTTGTTTGGATCCTGAGTTAGAGCTAGTTTCGGTTGAAATAGACTCAAATTATCGAAACAAGAGGGGTTAGTTTGAGCTAGTTTGCTCTAACCAAGCTAAAAAACTAGCCCGGTGGAGAGGTTCTAATTGGGTTAGTTATCCTCGGGCCCACTAAAAGAGAACTAAAAAAATCTCCCCTGCCCGCACCAGATCGCTCCCCCCCTCTCGCACGACTCCTCTCTGTTCCCCATAGGGCCGCCCGCCCAAGCGCCGCTTGCCCTCTCTCTCCTCCGGCAGCCCTCTCCTTCCGGCCTCCGCCGCCCTACTCCGGCCGCCCTCTCCCTCCGGCATTCGAAGGTCGCCCCGCTCCCCCTTCACCAGTCATTTTTCTCCCTCTGTCGTGCGCGGCGGCGGCGCATCTACCAGGGAGGTCGCGAGAGGGGTGAGTTTGTTCGTTCCTTCTCTGTCTCACAGCCATATCATTGATCTTGCTTGCTCTAGCGCTAATTCTGATTTGGAAAAGTAGATCCTGATCAAACTTGGTATAGATTTGTGGTGCACGCATGGAATTGTTTGATGCTGCTTGAGGAGGTAATAAATCTTTCTAGAGGCCCAAAGATTCAGGTCACCTTTCTAGGTATTTCAATTTCAGGCTTGCATTATTTCTAGAGGCCCAAAGATTCAGTTCACCTTTCTAGGTATTTCAATTTCAGGCTTGCATTATTTCTAGAGGCCCAAAGATTCAGTTCACCTTTCTAGGTATTTCAATTTCAGGCTTGCATTATTTCTAGAGGCCCAAAGATTCAGTTCACCTTTCTAGGTATTTCAATTTCAGGTTTGCATTATTTCTAGAGGCCCAAAGATTCAGTTCACCTTTCTAGGTATTTCAATTTCATGCTTGCATTAGTTCTAGAGGCCCAAAGATTCAGTTCACCTTTCTAGGTATTTCAGTTTCAGGCTTGCATTATTTCTAGAGGCCCAAAGATTCAGTTCACCTTTCTAGGTATTTTAGTTACAGGCTTGCATTATTTCTGGAGGCCCAAAGATTAAGTTCCCAATCGGCGGCAAGCGGCCCTGCTACCCATGCCGGTGTCAACCTCAACTCGCAAGGGCCGGCGTCGGAGGGGTTCCCGGGGCTTGGGCTCTACAGAGCCTTCCTCCAAAGCGACGATGGCGAGCTCCTCCCTCGGTGCGTGAGGGGCTCCGGGCTCCCTCCCTATCGTGAATGACTTCCGTGATGAGTTAGCTCATTCTTTGTTTCATGAAGTGTTTTTTATTTTGTGAAGCTTGATTGATGACTTGTATGTTTAAGTGGGATATCTCATTTGTATGGACAAAGTAAAAATTATCATGTTTTGCATGCTTGATTTGTATAGATGGTTCGTTTATGTCAATTGTGAGCGGGAGAAGGCCACAGAAGAGCCGGCCACACCCAAGAGGGTGCTTGGATCCAAGGGACTTATTTTAGTCTGACTAAAAATAGTCTCTTTAAGAGGCTAAAGTTCCAAGCACCCCTGTCTAAAGAGGGGCTAAAACTAGTCTTGAGACTAAAAAATTTTAGTCAGGGGTACCCCTACTAAAATGTTTTTTTTCGAGAGTGCACAATTGCGTACCATATTTTTATAGAAGAAGGAGAACAAAATTTACAAGATTCCACATGTTGATGCGAACACCAACATGGGAGCACCCACTCCAACTAAATAACCCTAGGCTAATGTCTCACAAAACGTTGTAAACCTCCAACACCGTTAAAAGCTAAGTTCCGCTCTTTAAGCTCATCTAAGATTGCGCCCCTACTAAAATGTGGATTAGTCCTCTCTATCCTCATTTAACTCCTCTCCTTTAACACAGGCGAGTTCTGGATTGGAGGGTTTGGAGGATAATAAATGCTCATTAACTTGATTTTAGTCTCTTTAGTATTTGGATCCAAGCATGGGTGAGGCTAGCAAGTTTTAGTCCCACTACTTTTAGTCATGGAACTAAAACGTATCCAAGAACCCTCCATATCTGGCAGGAAATAGGGTCCAAAGTAGTCAAATGATTGAGATAGAGCATTTATTGTCAATCTAACCTTGCCATCCATACACCTCTTTGGGTTAGAGTTAGTTCCGGGTTAGAATCTAACTCTAACCTCTAACTGAGTTAGAGTTCTCCTCGTCTCGGTTCATCGCCATCATACTTTCCCCATTCCTGTGTTTTCAGTATCCTGCGAATCAATGAGGCCTTTTTTTGCGGGAAAAATCAAAGAGGCCCTTAGACTGGTTTAGGTCCGGTCATTTTTTATAAACGTGTTATGTCCAAAATTTAATGAACGTGCTCCGATTTCCATGAAAATAATCTGGTTTCATGTAGTAATTCATTCATTTATTTATTCTTCTGCGAGGGGTTTGCATGTAATTCGTGAGGTCTGAAATGTAAAGTACCCCGACATATGCTCCGAGTCGTGCATGCACTACGACCCAGATGCTCTATGTCCCACATGTCGGCGAATGGGAGCACGTGGAAATAGCCTAGGAGTACATATAGGAGGATAAATGCGTGAAAAAATATGTACTGTGAAGCGTAGCCGCGGTTCGAAAAGGAGACCTAAAGTGACGACAGCTATAGGTCGCACGCACCCAACTGGTGGTACTACTAGACATACGACTAATTTTTCCATAAAAAAAAGAGGCACGGGTGCTCAGTACTCCTATTCTATAAACACGAGTCCCATCTGACAACAGTGTTCGTGCTACAGCTAGCTCTCCTCCCTCGTTTCTCTCTTCTAATTCTAAACTCGGCCGCGGCCCCACCACACAGTGAAAATGTTAGGGCTGGAATAAAAATGCCATATACTCCCTCCGTTCATAATATAAGCCTTTTTAGATACTATTTCAAATGGAATACAACATACAGATGTATGTAGACATAGTTTAGAGTGTAGATTCACTCATTTTGCTCCGTATGTAGTAGTCACTTGCTGGAATCTTTAGAAGGACTTATATTTGGGAACAGAGGGAGTACTATACTAATAAAACATTAAGGCCACAAGGCGATGCAGTGCTGGTTACATGAGGCAAGAAGAAGAGTTGCATCCATCGACGTCCACCTCCTCGACTCAGGGCGCCGGCCCACCGAACGGCGCCTAAGTAGCAGCGGCTTTCGTGGCCAGGTCGACGTGCTTCTGAACAATGGCGTCCAAAGATTCCAGCCGCTGGAAGAAGGCCAACGTCTTTCTGTCCTCGCTTGCCTTGTAGTGGCCTATGTAGACGCTTTCCTCGTAGACGTGGATGTGTAGGTCGACGGTTTCTTGCATGGCGAGGCGCTGCGCGGCGAGCGCGGCCTCGAGGTGCACATTCTTCGTCGCGACCTCCGGCACCTGCAGGGCCACCAGGGCTTGAAAGAGTTTGTCACCATGGAGGCCGATGAGGGTGGCAGGGAATGAGGAGCCTGGGCGCGCGGGCTGGAGCAGTACGACAAGGTCGTCCGTGTGCTTCTTGACGGCGGTGAACTTGCGGATGGAGTTGACCATCATGTCGTCCATGCGAGAGGCAAAGCCGGCGTCGGCGAGGGCTACGATGCGTGCGGTCGCCAGCACCGTCTGGAAACGCTGCACGGTGCGAGGCCGCAGGCCGGTGCCTTGGATGATTTGGCACAGCCGACTGCCGCTCGCGTCCATCGCCTCCATAGGTGCTTGTGGCTTCTAGTCACTTGGTCTTGGATTGGAGTGAGCAGTGTTGCGCAGAGACTTGGGAGTAGATGGATTGGAGTGGTGGGGCGCCTTTATTATATGACAGTCCAAACTCTGTTGCATTCACATCGTGCTGGCTCTATTATGCTTCTCCAATTAATTCCCTCTACATGTAATTGAGGATGCATCGTTGACCATTCAACGTCTCGGGAACCGCTACCCTCTCCCTCCTTGGCATTCAAGCACCTATGGACCCGTCAATGACGAGGTGCCTATGGTGACTTCGTAAATTTCAAGATGATAGTGCCGTGCGTGTATGCGTTCATAGGGGTGAGTGTATGCGTGTGTATATGAGCGCTTGCGTCTGTACTGTGTCAAAAAGAGACTAGTCAGTATACTCAATATTGTGCACCTCGGAGAGGAAAACGATAGAACTAGTACGTATTTATTTACGGTGCAGATTCACTCATTTTGCTCCATATGTACTCCGTCTCGGTGTACTCTAGTCAGTTGTTGAAATCTCTAGAAGGGCAAATACTCCTTTCTGGTTTACAGGGTTATACTAGCAAGTAGTTGTACGTACTAGTACAATAGTGGGCTCACATAGCAATTTTGTCTCATGCAAGAGCCTGGCTATATGCGTGCTCCAATGTTCGCAACTACAACGTTTGGGTTGCGCTTGGCTCTTCGCCTCTTCGAGAAGACGAACAATGATGTTACTACTACTGCTTCTACAGTGTCAAATCCACTTCTGCATGTCCGTCCACCGCGAGCGGGGTGGATAGCTTGTTGTAGAGCATGGTTAATAATATAGCCAGTTGCTGGCTATATGATGTTGCCATGTCACATATAGTCAAGCTTATAGCCAACAAGTACAATAGCTAGATATAAATATGTACTACTTTGTTGATACATGGCCCACACCACTCTCTCACAAAGTACCTAGGAGCACGTGTTGCAGCCGGCTGCTAACTAGTAGCCCGCTTCTCTTCTCTCTCCTCTTCTCTCTCTTCCAAGTAAGCAAGAATATAATATTTAATGTCTTACAACCCGCCTACATCACCTTATTGTACTTGCTCGTAGAAGTACTACTAAGACTAGCAACAACGGGTAGTAACATAGACTAGTAACATGCCTATGTTACTACTGTCTATGTTACTACCTCTATAGTGGGGAGTAACGTATGTGTGGTAACATGGAGCACTTCATTTATTAGGCTATAGACACATCTTGCCTTGATATGTGTGATATTACTCATACTAGTAGTAACTAGCTATGTTACCACTTTCATCCCTTTCTTCATTTATTACATGCCACATCATCTATTTAACCTAGATATGTGTGATGTTACTACCTATGTTACTCCCACTATGGATAGTCTAAGGCCCTGTTTGGTTCATAAGTCCTAGGACTTTTTCTAGTCCCTAGTCCCTAAAAAGTCCCTCCCTGTTTGTTTCCAGAGATTAAAAAGTCCGTAGTCCCTTCCTAGAGGTTATTAAATGACCATGTTGCCCCTAGTATATAGAAAAATAACAATCAAACAACACCATGAGGTGGCGGGCCAATGGATGCATGGAGGGGCATTGTTGGAGAAGTCCCAAAAAGCCCCAAAAAAGACTCTCCTTGAGAGTCTTCTTCATTTAGTCCCAAATGCCTAGTTTAGTCCCTAAAAAGTCCCTCTCGTTTGGTAAAAAAAGTCTCTAAGAGGGACTTTTTCTAGTCCCTACAACAAAAAGTCCCTGGAAACAAACACCCCCTAAGCAAAAGCCTGTCCTCGTTTGCGAGAACCGCGCGCATGGGCGAGGGAGAAGGCGTGTAGTTGTAAAATCAAATTTCTCCTCATTGTACGAGTTGAAGCGACACATCATAGAACTGGCCCCACATGCTTGCCTCTAAACTTGGCTGAAAGACCCGCAGTGTACAATATATTTGCTGCAACCTCTAACATTTACCCACCATAAATTAAAATATATGTGGCCATATGCATCGTTCTGATGCAGAGGCCCGGGAGTCCCCCCTTTTCAAAAAAGAAACAAATTAAAATATATATTCCTGTCTTGACCAGATGAGCGTGCAAACTACAATCACCAGGGTGACAGGTAGGGCCAGAAGACTATTTTAATTTTTTTTTAAAACTTCGAGACGGCCACATAGCATGGAGCCGACCCGAACGATTTTAAGCTTATAGGCATGGTACACGCTATCCTAGACTACTCTACACATGAAACTGCCACACGAGCGTCCGGGCTGCGCTTGGCTCTTCGCCTCTTCGGGAAGTCGAACAATGATGGAGTACTACTGCACTGGAGGAGTACTACAATACGCTTTTTGCCATCTGACACCAATTGAACTGCTACATGTCCACCGCGTGCGGGAGGGAGAGCGTGTAGCGAAAGCTTCTGCTAGTCTTGCCACTGCCAGCCACCATGCTCATGGGCGAGGGAGGGACGCTCCTACCTTTGCGTGTATGACAGGTGGGCCTGACAGGTGTGTGGCCAACCTGTCATACAGCCAAAGGCAGGTGCAGTTAAGTCCGCGAGGGAGAGGACAATCAAACTTCTTGTTGATGTACGAGTTGAGGCGACACATCAAAGCACTACACTCGATATATTTCAATAATTTGTGTTTACCGATGCATTAATTTCAACGCATGCATGCATGCTGTGACTCTCCTTTTGATACTTGCATGTGTTGATTTAATGCACCTTGAAGTAGTATAAAATATGTGACGGTAAAGCTTTGTAATACCCCAGCCCAAGTCGAGAGATGGTTGTGCACGAGGAGGGCGAGATCATGCAGACCGAACAGGACCTGAAGATGGAGCTCTCTAAGGTCTCGATGGACCTTACCGTGCTCCACTGCCCCTTGTGCCTCCGCCCCTTGACGCCTCCAGTGTATGAGGTTCGAATACACCTCGTCCGTTCGGCTGATTGAGCAAGGTGCAGGTTTCTTGATTGATGTGTTGTTCGATTGATCTCTGCAGTGCAAGGGAGGGCACCTGGCCTGTGCGAACTGCCGCGTCAAGCGCCCCGGGAACCAGCGGCAGTGCTAGAAGTGCGAGCGCGGCGGTGGCTTCGACGTGCGGAACACGTCGGTGGACTCCATCCTTTCGTCGGTGAGGGTGGAGTGCCCGCACGAAGGCTGTGGGCTCTACGTCACTTACCACAAGCTCGCCGATCACCAGAGCATGTATCCGCTCGTGCCCTGCAAATGCTCCGTACCCGTTTGCGGCTACGAAGGCCCGCCGCCGGCGCTCTACCACCACATCAGCACCGCGCATCCCATGCCCGTGCACAGGATCCAGTACGGCAAGGTGCTCCAGCTGCAAGTGCCACTGTCGGAGCCACGACTCTTGCTGTTCGCGGAGGAGGACCGCCGCGCGTTTTTTTGGTCGGCGGCATGCTCGACATCGGTGCGCCTATCGCCGTGTCGGTCATCTGCATCAGAGCGGGGGCGTCCCCACTGCCGCACTACGTGGCCAAGCTGTGGGCGAACGGCCCGCCAGGGGAGCCCAAAGGCACAACCGGCGCCGTCAATGTGGAAATGGAGGTGACAAGCAGCAAGGATCCCGGTGACGTCGACGTGCAGGAGCTGACCTTCTTGATAGTTCCGCCCAAGCTGCTGGCCGGGGCTAAGCTTGTGTCCCTCCACATTCAGATTGACAAGATCACGTCCTAAATGTTTCTACAGTGCCTTCTGTTTATCTTAGTAATATGCTAATATAGGATTACCTTGGTCTACTTTAGCTTAAGAAATGGTGGGTTTTTGTGGCGATGCAACAATTACTTCGACATCAGATCAGTAATTTCCAACAGTTGAACAGATATTTTGTGTCTGTTGGATATAAAGTTCCTTTGGGTAAGAAGTACTACTTGTCATCAAAATGGATAAAAGAACATGTATGTAGACGTATTTTAGTTCGAGATACGTCCCTTTTTATCCATTTTGATGACAAGCACTCCCTCCACGCGGCTATTCCTGTCGAACGCCCCATTAACCGTAAGATATGTATACGATGGTGCCAGTTATTGCACGTACACAGCAGTACTCACTCCTTTCCGGTTTATAGGGCTTAATTCAAAAATCTCACCAACCAAGATGGTGAGTGGTGGAATATTTTTTGTAGTTTGCAAAAGCACCTAATTAATGCTCTTGTTTTCCTCAAAAAATTATGTTTATCAATGCATTAGTTGCAATGCATGCATGCATAAAGTACATGCATTGGTCAATTTTCTCTTAATACTTGCATGCAATGTTTTAATGCACCTTGGAATCTGAACATGTGTTGGGGAACAACCAAATTGAGCCTTATAAAATGGAAAAACTAAAATTTTGAGATAAGCCCTATAAAACCGGAAAGGAGGGGGTAGAAAAAGAAGTACGCCATCCGGGAATAGTGTCGCACTTCGAAACAAGAATCGTCAATAAATTTTGAGCTTGCGTCTCGTCACATTCCAAATTACTCCATGCTATATTGAATTGCAAACCTGTTCACACCGATCACAACCTAAATGGTTTCCCACTTAGGAGTGTACTGGTACTCGGTTATAAATACTAGTTTGCCAAGATGGCTGCACATTCCTCCTCAACTCCTCATCCACAAAAACAAACAAGTCATTCAGCATCCTCCACTTACGTCTGCCATGGCCAGCGTGAGTTCTGGGTCGAGAGATTGCCACCAGGGAGAAGCGAGCATGGAAGCGGAAGCACGAGAGATGTTTCCGCCTCGCTGCGAGAGCAGCCGACATGTCCCGCCACGCGGAAGTAGCAGCACAGAGGTCCCGCCGCGCCGCTGAAGCAACACGGAGGTCCCACCGTGCCGTCGATGCAGCAGATTGGTCCGGCCGCGCCGCGGAAGCAGCAGAGATGTCCCGCCGCACCACGAATGCAGCAAAGATGTCCCGCCGTGCCGCGGCGGCCTGGGAAAATTTCTCACGGGCAGGCGACGACTGTTACAGGCGCATGCATGCGATCGTCCATAGCCAGATGGATCAGATCTCCGGCTGGGTGAGGTTGCAGGACGACATGAAAGCCTCGTTTGAACAGACTACCTGCGTCATCCGGCAACTAAGGGAGGGCAATGAGAGGCTCCGGACCGAGCGCGGCCTGCTGAGGGAGAAGATCGTCCGAAGTGCAGACCAGCAGGAGGAGACTAGTGCCTTGTTGAAGAGGACCGGCGTCATCGTCAAGAAACTTATGGACGAGAATGACATGCTGCGCAATGAGCGCCAAAGGCTGGTGGAGGAATCCGTGGATGTTCTCAAGCAGTGTCTTGAGGACATGAAAGAGCTCATCGCCGCTCGCCACGGAGACTAGTTCCCGCAGCCTGCAACAACGCATCAAGAAAGTAGAGATCAAAGAGCCAGATCCTTGTCTTCCTTCTTCTTTTGCCCTTGTGTATTTCGGGCGTAGCCGCATGTGGCTTTTTTTATTATCTCTCTAATTAGGTAAGACAATTAATCGTCCTTATCTTTCTGTGGAAGATCAATGTTGCGAGGCTGGAATGAAGAAAACTCTTGATGTGGCGACCCTGGCGTTGCTGTTCTTCTAGTTGCTGCTGGGCTTCCTTGAGTTTCCTGGTTTCTTTTGATGTAATAATCAGTTTAGGATGTGGATTGTGTCGTCGGTTGTGAAATGTTGGGTTCTAGCACGGATGTTTGGCCTTTTGGCCTCTTGGGATGTTGTGATTTCAATCTGGTAGCTTTTAGTCCTTTGTGTTAGGCTGGAGTTGTGTTGAACTTCTTGTGAATTCTGGTGGTTTTCAGTAATGAAAATCGAAAGGGGCAAGCCCTTCTTTGATCAAGCCCTTCTTTGATCAAAAAAAATTGATCCTCCTTATATATTCATCAGTCTTTCTATAAGTCGCAGTAGATGCTATATAGGTCCGTCGGATCTTACATCAAGATCCGTGCTTTCAGATTTTATTTTTTCTCTCTTAAATCTCAGTCGATTCAGACATAGCCACGCCATTAAACAGAGGCTCGGTCACCATTAATGAAGACCTTGGGAGAGAGGTGGACGGCAGATGGAGGTCAAAGGGCTCTCCTCCTGATAAGCACGCGCAGGGGTCTGATCGCACGCCTCTCGTACTCAAATAGCAACCCAGCACGACGCCTCCTAGCTAATAAAAAATGGGGACGCGTGGCGGAACGTAAATGGTACTAGTAAGTAGAACGCCCACGGTTTCAATAATACTTGTGTTTCCGATTGTAACGTGACAACACTTGTTCCAAAATGACTTTGTTGATTGTTAATGTGTGCGCCTTTGCAAATCGGACTGCAAATTTACCACAGCATGTTGGTGCCATGTCATGGCACCAAGCCAAGTTTCATTATTTTCATGCGTGTTTTGGATTTAGAGGAATTAAAAAACTAAGTTTCTCAATGTTTCCAACCTAGCCACGACGCCCAGAATTTTGAATTTCATTCCCATTTCTTGCATGGAACCTAGAAATTTACCCGAGGACACACATGTGATTTTTCAACCAACTTTGGTGCATTGGAACATGTGCTTGTATTTCAAATTTGAATTCTGCACACAAAGGTGACACGTTCCCTCCCAGAACCACGAGCCTTCTTGAGAGAAGCTCCGATTTGCAAGAAGCTTATACCAAAATTTGTTCCTATTCGGCCAATTTTTTTACCACGGCATGGTACTACCATGACATGAGACCATGCCAAGTTTCATGATTTTAAAATCAAGTTTGTCAATGTTCTCGACTGAGCCACGATGCCCAGATGTTTGAATTTTATTCTCATTTTTTGCATGGGACCTACTCCCTCCTTCCATCTATATAGGGCCTAATGTGTTTTTCAAGACAGCCTTTGACTAGTGACAAGATTAATAGCATATGAGATGTATACTATGAAAATTATATTATTGGAAGCTCCTTTGAAATACAAATTTGAAGGTATGCTTTATGTAAGTTGCATGTCATATATTATTGCTCTAACATTTGGTCAAAGTTGGCCTCGAAAAACGCATTAGGACCTATATAGATGGAAGGAGAGAGTAGAAATTCACCCGAGGACACAAATGTGATTTTTCAACCAACTTTGGTGCACAGGAGCATGTGCTTGTAGTTCAAATTTGAATTATGCACATTAAATGAACAAAAACTCAATTAATGTATAAATAAGGCCAAACGAAGCCGGGATAATTCCAAAATTTAACTGGGCACTCATGTAGTTCTATGTTGCCTTTGTAAATAAACTCAAGGGGGACAACGTATATCTTTTCGCACTCAAAGGTGGCACGTTCCCTCTATTAAACTTTATCTCTGGACCATTCCGGAGTTTCTCGTCATGTCTGTGATCTCATCGGGGACTCCGAAACAACGTTCGGTCGCCAACATACATAACTCATATAATACTATATCGTCGACGAACGTTAAGCGTGCGGACCCTACAGGTTCGAGAACTATGTAGACATGACCGAGACACCTCTCTGGTCAATAACCAATAGCGGAACCTGGATGCCCATATTGGCTCCTACATATTCTACGAAGATCTTTACGTTCGAACCGCATAACAACATAGTTGTTCCCTTTGTCATCGGTATGTTACTTTCCCGAGATTCGATCGTCGGTATCCTCATACTGCATTCATGTGGATCGTGTTGAAAATATTTTATGTGAGAGCTATTTTACTAGCCATAGATTCATCAAAATAAGCAAACAACACACGCAAAACAGAATCTGTCAACAACAGAACAGTCTGTAGTAATCTGTAACTAACGCAAACTTCTGGAACTCCAAAAAATCTACCAAAACTAGACGATCTAGACAATTTGTTTATTGATCTGCACCAATTGGAATCAATATTTTATCACGTTCTGGTGATTGTTAATAATTCGGGCACTGAGCGCAAAGTTTCTGGAAATTACAGCAAGATCAAATAACTATCATCCAAGAAGATCCAATAGGTCTAGCTTGGCACAAACACTAATTAAAACATAAAACCACATCCAATCATAGGCTAGATGGATTATTTATTCCTAAACAGAAACAAAAAGCAAAAAACTAAAAATAAAATTGGGTTGCGTCCCAACTAGCGCTATCGTTTAACGCCCCTAGCTAGGCATTGATAATTTTAATGATGCTCACATGAAAGACGAGAATTGAAGCACAAAGAGAGCATCATAAAACACATGACAAACACATCTAAGTCTAACATACTTCCTATGCATAGGCATCTTATACAAAAACAAATTATCAAGCAAGCAAAAACTAGCATATGCAAGGAAGCAGAAAGGAACAATAGCAATCTCAACATAACGAGAGGTAATTTAGCAACATGAAAATTCCTACGACCATATTTTCCTCTCTCATAATAATTACATGTGGGATCATAAGCAAATTCAACAAAATAGCTATCACATAAAATAGTTTCAACACGATCCACATGCATGCAAAGTTGACACTCTTCCAAAATAGTGGGATTAACATTAACTAGAGTCATGACCTCTCCAAACCCACTTTTATCAAAAATTTCATAAGATTGAAACTCCAAATATGTGTTATCTAAAGTTGACACTCTTACAAACCCACTTTCAATATTATTGCAAAAAATATTATCAATCTCATATTCACCATGGGGATTAAATAAATTTTCAAGATCATAAGAAGAATGACCCCAATCATGATCATTGCAACAAGTAGTAGACATAGCAAAACTAGCATCCCCAAGCTTAGGGTTTTGCATATTATTAGCACAATTGAAATCAAGAGAATTTGTAGTAGAATCAATGAAATCATGCTTTTAATTGAGGGAGCTATCAAGCATGGGTGCACTAGCAACGATCTCATTTTTAACATAAGGAACTATAGCAAATTCGTCTTCATAAATATTGGCATCATGGCCACAAGAATAGCAAGCATCATGTTCATCAAGGGATATTTCAACCAAATCAACGGAATCATCATTATCTATAGATTCATGCATATCATTATTTTCTTCCAAAGCAACGGTCATTCTTTCAATAAATTCTTGGACATAGACATTATGAGCAAGGTTTTCATTGCAATATTTAAGTATGACGGAATTTTCAGATTTGTTGAGAGTAAAATCATACTTTTCAATCAAAGAAGAAACTCCATGAGCACCCTTAAAAATGACAAATTCTTCAATTTGCTCGATATCATAGTAACTATAAACACCCCTTGCATAAGAAGATAAGATTTCATTATCATTGAACTCACATAGGTAGGGAAGGTGTTTTTTAGGGTTCTTAGAGCAACAAGTAAAATCACACATTTCACAAAGATTCCAAGCATAGCATAGCAAACTATTTATATGATACCGTAAGAGTCTCCCTTTTTCAGACAAACGATGACGCACAAAATGAGCATGCTCATCTAAAGATTTCCCATCAACTAGGCTAGTTGGGGTTTCAGCACGAGCGCATAACGATCGAAGATGATCCAAGTAGAACACTTTAAGTGGATCCATATCAATAGATTTTTAGCAAGCAGAGATGCAAGCAAATAGAAGGCACGTGGAAACACAAACAAAGATACATACGGGAAGAAGGCGAACAAAAAAAGAGAGGGCGAATAAAACGGCAAGGGTCAAGTGGGGGAGAGGAAAACGAGAGGCAAATGGCAAATAATGTAATGCGAGAGATAGGGATTGTGATGGGTACTTGGTATGTTGAGTTTTGCATAGACTCCCAGGCAACAAGGCAACGGCGCCAGAAATTCTTCTTGCTACCTATTGAGCACTGCGTTGGATTTCCCCGAAGAGGAGAGGATGATGCAGCAAAGTAGCGTAAGTATTTCCCTCAGTTTTTGAGAACCAAGGTATCAATCCAGTAGGAGGCCACGCACAAGTCCCTCATACCTGCACAAAACGATAGCTAGTGGCAACCAACGCGATTAGGGGTTGTCAATCCCTTCACGGTCACTTACGAGAGTGAGATCTGATAGAGATGATAGATAATATTTTGGGTATTTTTGGTATATAGATGCAAAGTAAAAAGTAAAAGGCAAAGTAAAAACAAAGCAAGTATTAAAGTGATGGAGATTGACATGATGAGAATAGACCCGGGGGCCATAGGTTTCACTAGTGGCTTCTCTCAAGAGCATAAGTATTCTACGATGGGTGAACAAATTACTGTTGAGCAATTGACAGAATTGAGCATAGTTATGAGTATATCTAGGTATGATCATGTATATAGGCATCACGTCCAGGACAAGTAGACCGAAACGATTCTGCATCTACTACTATTACTCCACTCATCGACCGCTATCTAGCATGCATCTAGAGTATTAAGTTAAAAACAGGGTAACGCCATAAGCAAGATAAAATGATGTAGAGGAATAAATTCATGCAATATGATAAATACCCCATCTTGTTATCCTCGATGGCAACAATACAATACGTGCCTTGCAACCCTTTCTGTCACTGGGTAAGGACACCGCAAGATTGAACCCAAAGCTATGCACTTCTCCCATTGCAAGAACTACCAATGAAGTTGGCCAAACCAAACGGATAATTCGAAGAGACTTGCAAAGATAACCAATCATACATAAAAGAATTCAGAGAAGATTCAAATATTATTCATAGATAAGCTGGATCATAAACCCACAATTCATCGGTCTCAACAAACACACCGCAAAAAGAAGATTACATCGAATAGAGCTCCACGAGAGAGGGGGAGAACATTGTATTGAGATCCAAAAAGAGAGAAGAAGCCATCTAGCTACTAGCTATGGACCCGAAGGTCTGAAGTAAACTACTCACACTTCATCGGAGGGGCTATGGTGTTGATGTAGAAGCCCTCCGTGGTGGATGCCCCCTCCGGCGAAGCTCCGAAACAGCCCCCAAGATGGGATCTCGTGGATACAGGAAGTTGCGGCGGTGGAATTAGGTTTTTGGCTCCTGTTCTGATCGTTTGGGGGTACGTAGGTATATATAGGAGGAAGGAGTACGTCGGTGGAGCAACAGGGGGCCCACGAGGCAGGGGGCGCGCCCTAGGGAGGGGCGCCCCCCACCCTCGTGACCGCCTCTTTTGTTCCTTGGAGTAGGGTCCAAGTCTCCTGGATCACGTTCGGTGAGAAAATCACGTTTCCGAAGGTTTCATTCCATTTGGACTCCGTTTGATATTCCGTTTCTTCGAAACACTAAAATAGGCAAAAAACAGCAATTCTGGGCTGGGCCTCCGGTTAATAGGTTAGTCCCAAAAATAATATAAAAGTGGAAAATAAAGCCCAATATAGTCCAAAACAGTAGATAAAGTAGCATGGAGCAATCAAAAATTGTAGATACGTTGGAGACGTATCACATACCTAGTTTAATCTCATTACCGGCAAGTCTCTTTACTCGTTCCGTAATGCATCATCCCGCAACTAACTCATTAGTCACATTGCTTGCAAGGCTTATAGTGATGTGCATTACCAAGAGGGCCCAGAGATACTCTCCGATACTCGGAGTGACAAATCCTAATCTTGATCTATGCCAACCCAACAAACACCTTCGGAGACACCTGTAGAGCATCTTTATAATCACCCAGTTATGTTGTGACGTTTGATAGCACACAAGGTGTCCATCCGGTATTCGGGAGTTGCATAATCTCATAGTCATAGGAACATGTATAAGTCATGAAGAAAGCAATAGCAACATACTAAACGATCAAGTGCTAAGCTAACGGAATGGGTCAAGTCAATCACATCATTCTCTAATGATGTGATCCCGTTAATCAAATGATAGCTCATGTCTATGGTTAGGAAACTTAACCATCTTTGATTCAACGAGCTAGTCAAGTAGAGCATACTAGTGACACTCTATTTGTCTATGTTTTCACACATGTACTAAGTTTCCGGTTAATACAATTCTAGCATGAATAATAAACATTTATCATGATATAAGGAAATATAAATAACAACTTTATGATTGCCTCTAGGGCATATTTCCATCAGTCTCCCACTTGCACTAGAGTCAATAATCTAGTTCACATCGCCATGAGATTTAACACCAATAATTCACATCACCATGTGATTAATATCCATAGTTCACATCGCCATGTGGCTAAGACTCAAAGGTTTATTAGAGTCGGTAATCTAGTTCACATCGCCATGTGATTAACACCCAAAGAGTACTAAGGTGTGTTCATGTTTTGCTTGTGAGAGAAGTTTAGTCAACGTGCCTGCCAAATTCAGATCCGTATGTATTTTGCAAATTTCTATGTCTACATGCTCTGCACGGAGCTACTTTAGCTAATTGCTCCCACTTTCAATATGTGTCCATATTAAGACTTAGAGTCATATGGATCAGTGTCAAAACTTGCATCGACGTAACCATTTACGACGAACCTTTTGTCACCTCCATAATTGAGAAACATATCCTTATTCCACTAAGGATAATTTTGATCATTGTTCAGTGATCTACTGCTAGATCACTATTGTACTCCCTTGCCAAACTTAGTGTAGGTTATACAGTAGATCTGGTACACACCATGGCATACTTTATAGAACCTATGGCTGAGGCATAGGGAATGACTTTCATTCTCTTTCTATCTTCTGTCGTGGTCGGGCTTTGAGTCTTACTCAATTTCACACCTTGTAACACAGGAAAGAACTCTTTCTTTGACTGTTCCATTTTGAACTACTTCAAAATCTTGTCAAGGTATGTACTCATTGAAAAAACTTATCAAGCATCTTGATCTATCTCTATAGATGTTGATGCTCAATATGTAAGCAGCTTCATCAAGGTCTTTCTTTGAAAAACTCCTTTCAAATACTCCTTTATGCTTTCTAGAAAATTCTACATTTTTTTCAATCAACAATATGTCATTCACATATATTTATCAGAAATGTTGTAGTGCTCCCACTCACTTTCTTGTAAATACAGGCTTCACCGCAAGTCTGTATAAAACTATAAGCTTTGATCAACTCATCAAAGCGTATATTCCAACTCCGAGATGCTTGCACTAGTCCATAGATGGATCGCTAGAGCTTGCACATTTTCTTAGCACCTTTAGGATCGACAAAACCTTCTGGTTGCATCATATACAACTCTTCTTTAAGAAATCCATTAAGGAATATAGTTTTGACATCCATTTGCCAGATTTCATAAAATGTGGCAATTTGCTAACATTATTCGGACAGACTTAAGCATCGCTACGAGTGAGAAAATTTCATCGTAGTCAACACCTTAAACTTTGTCAAAACCTTTTTGACAAGTCTAGCTTTGTAGATAGTAACACTACTATCAGCGTCCGTCTTCCTCTTGAAGATCCATTTGTTTTCTATGGCTTGCCGATCATTGGGCAAGTCAACCAAAGTCCACACTTTGTTCTCATACATGGATCCCATCTCAGATTTTATGGCCTCGAGCCATTTCGCGGAATCTGGGCTCATCATCGCTTCCTCATAGTTCATAGGTTTGTCATGGTCAAGTAACATGACCTCCAGAACAGGATTACCGTACCACTCTGGTGCGGATCTCACTCTGGTTGACCTACGAGGTTTGATAGTAACATGATCTGAAGTTACATGATCATCATCATTAGCTTCCTCACTAATTGGTGTAGGTGTCACAGGAACAGATTTCTGTGATGAACTACTTTCCAATAAGGGAGCAGGTACAGTTACCTCATCAAGTTCTATTTTCCTCCCACTCACTTCTTTCAAGAGAAACTCCTTCTCTAGAAAGGATCCATTCTCAGCAACGAATGTCTTGCCTTCGGATCTGTGATAGAAGGTGTACCCAACTGTCTCCTTTGGGTATCCTATGAAGACACATTTCTGTGATTTGGGTTTGAGCTTATCACGATGAAACTTTTTCACATAAGCATCGCAACCCCAAACTTTAAGAAACGACAACTTTGGTTTCTTGCCAAACCATAGTTCATATGGTGTCATCCCAACGGATTTAGATGGTCCCCTATTTAATGTGAATGCAGTTGTCTCTAATGCATAACCCCAAAACGATAGCGGCAAATCAGTAAGAGACATCATAGATCGCACTATATCTAGTAAAGTACGATTACGATGTTCGGACACACCATTACGCTGTGGTTTTCCAGGTGGCGTGAGTTGTGAAACTCTTCCGCATTGTTTCAAATGAAGACCAAACTCGTAACTCAAATATTCTCCTCCACAATCAGATCGTAGAAACTTTATTTTCTTGTTACGATGATTTTCCACTTCACTCTGAAATTATATGAACTTTTCAAATGTTTCAGACTTATGTTTCATCAAGTAGATATACCCATATCTGCTCAAATCATCTGTCAAGGTCAGAAAATAATGATACTCGCCAAGAGCCTCAACACTCATCGGATCGCATACATCAGTATGTCTTATTTCCAATAAGTCAATTGCTTGCTCCATTGTTCCAAAGAATGGAGTCTTAGTCATCTTGCCCATAAGGCATGGTTCACAAGCATCAAGTGATTCATAATCAAGTGATTCCAAAATTCCATCAGCATGGTGTTTCTTCATGCGCTTTACACCAATATGACCTAAACTGCAGTGCCACAAATAAGTTGCACTATCATTATTAACTATGCATCTTTTGGCTTCAATATTATGAATATGTGTATCACTACGATCGAGATGCAACAAACCATTTTCAGTTGGTCTATGACCATAGAAGGTTTTATTCATGTAAACAGAACAACAATTATTCTCGAACTTAAATGAATAACAATATTGCAACAAACATGATCAAATCATATTCATGCTCAACGCAAACACCAAATAACACTTATTTAGGTTCAACACTAATCCCGAAAGTATAGGGAGTGTGCAATGATGATCATATCAATCTTAGAACTACTTCCAACACACATCGTCACCTCGCCCTTAACTAGTTTCTATTTATTCTGCAACTCCCGTTTCGACTGAACTAGTATCAAATGCTGAGGGGTTGCTATAAACACTAGTAAAGTACACATCAATAACATGTATATCCAATATACCTTTGTTCACTTTGCCATCCTTCTTATCCGCCGGGTATCTAGGGCAGTTCCACTTCCAGTGACCATTTCCTTTGCAGTAGAAGCACTCAGTTTCAGGCTTGGGTCTAGCTTTGGACTTCTTCACTGGAGCAACAACTTGCTTGCCGTTCTTTTTGAAGTTCCCCTTCTTCCCTTTGCCCTTCTCTTGAAACTAGTGATCTTGTCAACCATCAACACTTGATGCCTTTCTTGATTTTTACCTTTGTTGATTTCAGCATCACGAAGAGCTTGTGAATCGTTTCCGTTATCCCTTGCATATTATAGTTCATCACGAAGTTCTAGTAACTTGGTGATAGTGACTAGAGAACTTTGTCAATCACTATCTTATCTGGAAGATTAACTCCCACTTGATTTGAGTGATTGTAGTACTCAGACATTTTGAGCACATGCTCACTAGCTGAGCTATTCTCCTCCATCTTGTAGGCAAAGTACTTGTCCAAGGTCTCATACCTTTCGACATGGGGATGAGTCTGGAATACTAATTTCAACTCTTGGAACATCTCATCTGATCCGTGGCGTTTCAAAAATGTCTTTGAAGCCCCGATTCTAAGCTGGAAAGCATGGTGCACTAAACTATCAAGTAGTCATCATATCGAGCTTGCCAAACGTTCATAACGTCTGCATTTGCTCCTACAATCGGTCTGTCACCTAGCGGTGCATCAAGGACATAATTCTTCTGTGCAGCAATGAGGATAATCCTCATATCACGGATCACATATCATTGCTACTAACATCTTTCAACTTAGTTTTCTCTAGGGACATATCAAAAATAAAACAGGGGAGTGAAACGTGAGTTATTGATCTACAACATAGATATGCTAATACTATCAGGAGTAAGTTCATGATAAATTAAAGTTCAATTAATAATATTACTTAAGAACTCACACTTAGATAGACATCCCTCTAGTCATCTAAATGATCACATGATCCAAATCAACTAAACCATGTTCGATCATCACGTGAGATGGAGTAGTTTTCAATGGTGAACATCACTGTGTTGATCATATCTACTATATGATTCACGCTCGACCTTTCGGTCTTCAGTGTTCCGAGGCCATATCTGCATATGCTAGGCTCGTCAAGTTTAACCCGAGTATTCTGTGTGTGCAAAACTAGCTTGCACCCGTTGTATGTGAACGTAGAGCTTATCACACCCGATCATCAGGTGGTGTCTCAGCACGAAGAACTGTCGCAATGGTGCATACTCAGGGAGAACACTTATACCTTGAAATTTAGTGAGGGGTCATCTTATAATGTGATACGTCCATTTTGCATCATGCTTTTATATAGATATTTATCACATTATGGGCTGTTATTACACGTTATGTTACAATACTTATGGCTATTCTCTCTTATTTTACAAGGTTTACATGAAGAGGGAGAATACCGGCAGCTGGAATTCTGGGCTGGAAAAGGAGCAAATATTAGAGACCTATTCTGCACAACTCCAAAAGTCCTGAAACTCCATGGAAGTTAAATACCGAGCGAAGAAAATACCAGAGGGGGCCCACACCCTGCCCACGAGGGTGGAGGCGCGCCCTACCCCCTGGGCGCCCCGCCCCTGCCTTGTGGGCCCCCTGTTGGCCCTCCGGTGCCCATCTTCTGCTATATGAAGTCTTTCGTCTGAGAAAAAAATCATAAGCAAGCTTTCGGGACGAGACTCCGCCTTCACGAGGCGGAACCAATCTAGGACTCTGGCGGAGGTGTTCTGCCGGGGAAACTTCCCTCCGGGAGGGGGAAATCATCGCCATCGTCATCACCAACGATCCTCTCAACCAGAGGGGGTCAATCTCTATCAACATCTTCACCAGCACCATCTCTTCTCAAACCCTAGTTCATCTCTTGTATCCAATTCTTGTCCCTAAGTCAGAGATTGGTACCTGTAGGTTGCTAGTAGTGTTGATTACTCCTTGTAGTTGATGCTAGTTGGTTTACTTGGTGGAAGATCATATGTTCAGATCCATTATGCATATTAATACCCCTCTAATTATGAACATGAATATGCTTTGTGAGTAGTTACGTATGTTCTTGAGGACATGGGAGAAGTCTTGCTATTAGTAGTCATGTGAATTTGGTATTCGTTCGATATTTTGATGAGATGTATGTTGTCTCTCCTCTAGTGGTGTTATGTGAACGTCGACTACATGACACTTCACCATTATTTGGGCCTAGAGGAAGGCATTGGGAAGTAATAAGTAGATGATGGGTTGCTAGAGTGACAGAAGCTTAAACCCTAGTTTATGCGTTGCTTTGTAATGGGATTATTTGGATCCACTTGTTTCATGCTATGGTTAGGTTTACCTTAATACTTCTTTTGTAGTTGCGGATGCTTGCAATATGGATTAATCCTAAGTGGGATGCTTGTCCAATTAAGGACAGCACCCAAGCACCGGTCGACCCACATATCAAATTGTCAAAGTACCGATGCGAATCATATGAACGTGATGAAACTAGCTTGACGATAATTCCCATGTGTCCTCGGGAGCGTTTTAATTAATATAAGAGTTTGTCCAGGCTTGTCCTTTGCTACAAAAAGGATTGGGCCATCTTGCTGCACCTTAGTTACTTTATTTACTTGTTACCTGTTACAAATTACCTTATCACAAAACTATCTGTTACATATAATTTCATTGCTTGCAGAGAATACCTTGCTGAAAACCGCTCATCATTTCCTTCTGCTCCTCGTTGGGTTCGACACTCTTACTTATCGAAAGGACTACGATAGATCCCCTATACTTGTGGGTCATCAAGACTCTTTTTTGGCGCCGTTGCCGGGGAGTGAAGCGCCATTTGTAGGTGGAATTTGGTAAGGCAAAATTTATATAGTGTGCTGAAATTTATTGTCACTTGTTACTATGGAAACTAATCCTTTGAGGGGCTTGTTCGGGGTATCTTCACCCCGACTAGTAGAGAAAAGAGTTGCTCCTCAACCTACTGAACCTACTGAAAATTGAAATGTTTACTTTGATATTCCTTCGGGTATGGTAGAGAAACTGCTGGCTAATCCTTTTGCAGGAGACGAAACTTTACATCCCGATTTACACTTAATCTATGTGGATTAAGTTTGTGGATTATTTAAGCTTGCAGTTATGCCCGATGATGTTATCAAGAAGAAGGTCTTCCCTTTATATTTGAAGGGAGATGCATTGACATGGTATAGGCTATGTGATGATATGGGATCATGGGACTACAAACGGTTGAAATTGGAATTCCATAAGAAGTTTTATCCTATGCATCTTGTTCATCGTGATCGTAATT
>NC_041388.1:713218816-713229619 GCF_002162155.2 Triticum dicoccoides | reverse complement strand
AATTTTGGCCTCGCGAAGGATAAAGCATCGCTCAAGCTTGGGGGATGCCTAAGTCAATGTTATATTCATGTCCCAATCATGAGCTCTCAAGAGAAATGATTATTCAAAAAAATTATGCTCGGCTTTCTGACAACAATCGCACCATGCTCGATACTTCTTGTACTGGCTCTTTCATGATGAATACTATTGAATTAAAATTGGATTTATTGGAAATAATTAAATGCAACTCTGAAGATTGGGATCTCGACGAAGGTAAGGAGTCAGGTATAACACCTAAGTTTGATTGTGTTAAATCTTTTATGGATACCGATGTTTTCCGTAAATTTAGCACTAAATATGGACTTGACTCTGAGATAGTAGCTTCTTTCTGTGAATCTTTTGCTGCTCATGTTGATCTCCCTAAAGAGAAGTGGTTTAAATATCATCCTCCCATAGAAGTAAAAGTAGTTGAACCTATTAAAGTTGAAGAAAAGACTATCACTTATAATGATCCTATTGTTCCTACTACTTATGTTGAGAAACCAGCTTTCAGTGTTGGGATAAAGGATCATGCTAAAGCTTGAACTGTAGTTCGTAAGAGTAATACTTGAACATATACACCACCTAAGCAAATTAAAGTTGAACCTAGTATTGCTATGGTTAAAGATCTCTTGGCTGATAATATTGATGGGCATGTTATTTATTTCTATGAGGAAGCTACTAATATTGCTAGACCAGATGCTAAGATACATAGACCTGTCGTAGGCATGCCTGTTATTTCTATTAAAATGGGAGATCATTGTTATCATGGCTTATGTGATATGGGTGCTGGTTCCAGTGCAATACCTTATTCCTTATATCATGAAATTATGCATGAAATTGAACCTGCTGAGATAGAA
This sequence comes from Triticum dicoccoides, assembly GCF_002162155.2. NCBI lineage: Eukaryota > Viridiplantae > Streptophyta > Magnoliopsida > Poales > Poaceae > Triticum > Triticum dicoccoides. The sequence goes on along the minus strand of NC_041388.1, from coordinate 713,228,741 downwards.
GAGATCGATGTTACAATTAAGCTTGCAAATAGAGATACTATTTCACCAATGGGGATTGTTAGAGATGTTGAAGTCTTGTTTGGGAAAGTTAAATATCGTGCTGATTTTCTTGTTCTTGGTTCCCCACAAGATAGCTTTTGTCCCATTATATTTGGCAGACCCTTCTTGAACACTGTTAATGCTAGGATTGATTGTGAAAAGGATGTTGTTACTATTGGTTTGGATGAAATGACTGATGAATTTAATTTTGCTAAATTTCGTAGACAACCCCATGATAAAGAATTGCCTAGTAAAGATGAAATTAATGGTCTTGCTTCCTTTGCCGTACCTCCTAGTGATCCTTTAGAACAATATTTGCTAGATCATGAAAATGATATGTTTATGAATGAAAGAAGGGAAATAGATGAAGTATTCTTTAAACAGGGACCTATTCTGAAACACAATTTGCCCGTTGAAATCCTAGGGGATCCTCCTCCACCCAAGGGTGATCCCGTGTTTGAGCTTAAACCATTACCTGATACTCTCAAATATGCTTATCTTGATGAAAAGAAAATATATCCTGTTATTATTAGTGCTAACCTTTCAGAGCAGGAAGAGGAACGATTATTGAAAACTCTGAAGAAGCACCGTGCCGCTATTGGATATACTCTGGATGATCTTAAGGGCATTTAGTCCCACTTTATGCCAACACAAAATAAAGTTGGAAGAAGGTGCCAAACCAGTTAGAGACCATCAACGACATTTAAATCCTAAGATGAGAGAAGTGGTAAGGAAGGAAATACTAAAGCTCCTTGAGGCAGGTATAATTTATCCAGTTGCTGATAGTGAGTGGGTAAGTCCTATCCATTGCGTTCCTAAGAAGGGAGGTATTACTGTAGTTCCTAATGATAAAGATGAATTGATTCCGCAAAGAATCATTACAGGTTATAGGATGGTAATTGATTTCCGTAAATTAAATAAAGCTACGAAGAAATATCATTACCCTTTACCTTTTATTGATCAAATGCTAGAAAGGCTATCCAAGCATACGCATTTTTGCTTTTTAGATGGTTATTCTGGTTTCTCTCAAATACCTGTTTCAGCGGACGATCAATCAAAGACTACTTTTACTTGCCCGGCCTTTCGGTACTTTTGCTTATAGACGTATGCCTTTTGGTTTATGTAATGCACCTGCTACCTTTCAAAGATGCATGATGGCTATATTCTCTGACTTTCGTGAAAAGATTTGTGAGGTATTCATGGATGATTTCTCCGTTTATGGATCCTCTTTTGATGATTGTTTAAGCAACCTTGAATGATTTTTGCAGAGATGCGAAGATACTAGTACTGTTTTGAATTGGGAGAAGTGCCACTTTATGGTTAATGAAGGCATTGTTTTGGGACATAAAATTTCTGAGAGAGGTATTGAAGTTGATAAAGCTAAAGTTGATGCTATTGAAAAGATGTCGTGTCCCAAGGACATTAAAGGTATAAGAAGCTTACTTGGTCATGCCGGTTTTTATAGGAGGTTCACTAAGGACTTCTCAAAAATTTCTCGGCCTCTGACTAATCTATTACAAAAAGATATACCATTTGTCTTTGATGATGATTGTGTAGAAGCATTTAAAATACTTAAGAAAGCTTTAGCTTCTACACCTATTGTTCAGCCACCTGATTGGAATTTACCCTTTGAAATTATGTGTGATGCTAGCGATTATGCTATAGGTTTTGTTCTAGGGCAAAGAGTTGATAAGAAATTAAATGTTATTCAATATGCTAGTAAAACTCTAGACACCGCCCAAAGAAGTTATGCTACTACTGAAAAAGAATTCTTAGCAGTTGTATTTGCTTGTGATAAGTTCAGACCTTATATTGTTGATTCTAAAGTAACTATTCACACTGATCATGCTGCTATCAAATACCTTATGGAAAAGAAAGCTGCTAAACCTAGACTCATTAGATGGGTTCTCTTGCTACAAGAATTTGATTTGCATATTATTGATAGAAAGGGAGCTGAGAACCCCGTTGCAGACAACTTGTCTAGGTTAGAGAATGTTCTTGATGACCCACTACCTATTGATGATAGCTTTCCTGATGAACAATTGAATGTCATTAATGCTTCTCATACTGCTCCATGGTATGCTGATTATGCTAATTACATTGTTGCTAAATTTATATCACCTAGTTTCACATACCAGCAAAAGAAAAAGTTTTTCTATGATTTAAGACATTACTTCTGGGATGACCCACATCTTTATAAAGAAGGAGTAGATGGTGTTATTAGGCATTGTGTACCTGAGCATGAACAGGAACAGATCCTATGCAAGTGTCACTCCGAAGCATATGGAGGGCACCACGCTGGAGATAGAACTGCACATAAGGTATTGCAATCCGGTTTTTATTAGCCTACTCTCTTCAAGGATGCTCGTAAGTTTGTCTTATCTTGTGATAAATGCCAAAGAATTGGTAACATTAGTAGACGTCAAGAAATGCCTATCAATTATTCACTTTTTATTGAACCATTTGATGTTTGGGGTTTTGATTATATGGGACCTTTTCCTTCCTCTAATGGGTATACGTATATTTTAGTTGCTGTTGATTACGTTACTAAGTGGGTAGAAGCTATTTCAACTAGTAGTGCTGATCATAACACCTCTATTAAGATGCTTAAAGAAGTTATTTTTCCGAGGTTTGGAGTCCCTAGATATTTAATGACTGATGGTGGTTCACATTTTATTCATGGTTCTTTTGGTAAAATGCTTGCTAAGTATGATGTTAATCATAGAATTGCATCCCCTTATCACCCACAGTCTAGTGGTCAAGTAGAATTGAGTAATAGAGAGCTCAAATTAATTTTGCATAAGACTGTTAATAGATCTAGAAAGAATTGGTCCAAGAAACTTGATGACGCATTATGGGCCTATAGAACAGCATATAAAAATCCTATGGGTATGTCTCCGTGTAAAATGGTTTATGGAAAAGCATGTCATTTACCTCTTGAACTACAACATAAGGCATACTGGGCTATTAAAGAGCTCAATTATGATTTTAAACTTGCCGGTGAGAAGAGGTTATTCGATATTTGCTCACTTGATGAATGGAGAACCCAAGCTTATGAGAATGCCAAGTTGTTTAAAGAAAAAGTTAAAAGATGGCACGACAAAAGTATACAAAAGCGTGAGTTTAATGTAGGTGACTATGTGCTGCTATTCAACTCTCGCTTAAGATTTTTTGCAGGAAAACTTCTCTCCAAATGGGAAGGCCTTTACGTTATCGAGGAGGTCTATCACTCCGGTGCCATAAAAATCAACAACTTCGAAGGCACAAATCCGAAGGTGGTGAACGGTCAAAGAATCAAACATTATATCTCAGGTAATCCTATAAATGTTGAAACTAATATTACTGAAACCGTAACCCCGGAGGAATACATAAGAGACACTTTCCAGAATGTTTCAGACTCCGAAAAGGAATAGGTATGTGGTACGGTAAGTAAACCGACTCCAAAATAGTTCTAATGGAAATTTTTCTCCGTTTGGAATACTTAGAAAAATAGAAAAATAAGAAGTAGTCCAGGAAGGACACGAGGCACCCATGAGGGTGGAGGGCGCGCCCTACCCCCCTGGGCGTGCCCCCCTACCTAGTGGGCACCTCGTGTGCACTCCGGACTCCGTTTTCTTGCACAATACTTCTTTAGGTTGGTAAAAATTAATTATATAATCTCCCGAAGGTTTTGACCACCGTATCACGCAATTATCCTTTGTTTTTGTTTCGAGCTGTTTCTGTCACAGATTAGAGTAAGATGTCTTCTTAAGAATCAGTTGGAGAGAGCCGGGTGTCTAATCCGACACCGGGACCAGGAGCAAACAGCGATGTTGACCACTTTGGGCCAGCAACGGAGGAAGAGATGGAGGCTGACTTGAAAAGGATAGATGCTATGGAGGAGGACCAAGAAGTTACTTCCCGTTTCTGAGCCGGATTAATGATGGGGGAACTACAGTGCTCAGCTATTCCAAACTCGGTTACTCCCTCCAATGTTAAATTCCTCTCTTATGAAAATATGAAAAAGAGTGTTACATGTTCTCCCGCGGCTATGCAGCATCCATGGGTGCAAGGAGCTTTGATCGTCACAGGCAAGCTCCGTAAGGAAATAATGGATCTCAAGCAACAAGTCAATAAGCTCGAGGAAGAGAATCGTACCCTGAAGAGCATCATCGCTAAGAATATCACGTCACCACCTCCGAAGAAAGAGATATAATCACATGGGTATGGGCACTCCCCTTGGCAACTGCCAAGCTTAGGGGAGGTGCCCCGGTATCGTATCACCATCACGCTCCTATCTTTACTATTTTTCTTAGTCGGTCCTTTTGTTAATATCTTGATCTAGTAGAATAAAAGTTTTAGTATGATTTAGTTTTGAGTTTCGTTTTATGATCCCTCTATGTAGTCGAGTCCGTGAGCTATATAATAAAGATTAGTGTTGAGTCAAGGGCTTTTCTATTTTGCCTTGATCTAGAGGGAACAAAAGGAAAAGAATGAAATAAAAAGAAATAAAAAGAGATCATATTGATCTTATGGAGAGTAATGACTTCACATATAAAGAGTATGATGATTAAAAGTTGTTGAGAGTTGACAGACATAGCTTTGGTCATCGTTGCAATTAATAGGAAGTAATAAAGAAAGAGAGGTTCACATATAAATATACTATCTTGGACATCTTTTATGGTTGTGAGCACTCATTAAAATATGCAATGCTAAAGAGTTGATGTTGGACAAGGAAGACAACGTAATGGGTTATGTTTTCTTATATCTGAAATAAAGTATATTGTCATGGATCATCCAACATGCTGAGATTGCCTTTCCCTCTCATGCTAGACAAATTCTTTGCACCAAGTAGAGATACTACTTGTGCTTCCAAATTCCCTTAAACCCAGTTTTCCCATGAGAGTCCACCATATCTACCTACGGATTGAGTAAGATCCTTCAAGTAAGTTGTCATCGATGTATGCAATAAAATTGCTCTCTAAATATGTATGACTTATTAGTGTGGAGGACATAAGCTTTATACGATCTTGTGATGTGTAAGAAATAAAAGCGACGGACTGCATAATAAAGGTTCATATCACAAGTGGCAATATAAAGTGACGTTCTTTTGCATTAAGATTTCGTGCATCCAACCATCAAAGCGCATGACAACCTTTGCTTCCCTCTGTGAAGGGCCTATCTTTTACTTTTATCTTCTACCTAATGCAAGAGTCACGGTTGAGGTATTATTGTTGGATGTAAGTTAGCATGAGCTATTATTGTTGACATTACCATTGAGGTAAAAGGTTGGGAGGCGAAACTGTAAGCCCCTATCTTTCTCTGTGTCCGATTAAAACTCCGTAACCAAAAGTATTGCATGAGTGTTAGCAATTGTGAAAGACTAAATGATAGTTGAGTATGTGGACTTGCTGAAAAGCTCTTACATAGACTCTTTCCGATGTTATGCTAAATTGCAAATTGCTTCAATGACTGAGATTATAGTTTGTTAGTTCTCAATAAAGTTTCTGATTCATACTTGACATTGTGAATAGACTATTACTTGAGTATAAGAAATCATATGACAATATCCATATATGTTGCTATTTTAAGAATGATCATGATGCCCTCATGTCCATATTTTATTTTTATCGACACCTCTATCTCTAAACAAGTGGACATGTTTAACGTTATCGGCTTCCGCTTGAGGACAAGTGAGGTCTAAGCTTGGGAGAGTTGATACGTCCATTTTGCATCATGCTTTTATATTGATATTTATCGCATTATGGGCTGTTATTACACGTTATGTTACAATACTTATGGCTATTATCTCTTATTTTACAAGGTTTACATGAAGAGGGAGAATGCCGGCAGCTAGAATTCTGGGCTGGAAAAGGAGAAAATATTAGAGACCTATTCTGCACAACTCCAAAAGTCCTGAAACTCCACGGAAGTTATTTTTGGAAATAAAAAAAAGAAGAAAATTCCAGAGGGGGCCCACACCCAGGCCACGAGGGTGGGGGCGCACCCTACCCCCTGGGTGCCCCGCCCCTGCCTTGTGGGACCCCCTGTTGGCCCTCCGGTGCCCATCTTCTTCTATATGAAGTCTTCCGTCTGAGAAAAAAAATCATAAGCAAGCTTTCGGGGCGAGACTCCGCCGCCACGAGGCGGAACCAATCTAGGGCTCTGGCGGAGCTGTTCTGCCGGGGAAACTTCCCTCCGGGAGGGGGAAATCATCGCCATCGTCATCACCAACGATCCTCTCAACCAGAGGGGGTCAATCTCTATTAACATCTTCACCAGCACCATCTCTTCTCAAACCCTAGTTCATCTCTTGTATCTAATTCTTGTCTCTAAGTCAGAGATTGGTACCTGTAGGTTGCTAGTAGTGTTGATTACTCCTTGTAGTTGATGCTAGTCTGTTTATTTGGTGGAAGATCATATGTTCAGATCCATTATGCATATTAATACCCCTCTGATTATGAACATGAATATGCTTTGTGAGTAGTTACGTTTGTTCCTGAGGACATGGGAGAAGTCTTGCTATTAGTAGTCATGTGAATTTGGTATTTGTTCGATATTTGATGAGATGTATATTGTCTCTCCTCTAGTGGTGTTATGTGAACGTCGACTACATGACACTTCACCATTATTTGGGACTAGAGGAAGGCATTGGGAAGTAATAAGTAGATGATGGGTTGCTAGAGTGACAGAAGCTTAAACCCTAGTTTATGTGTTGCTTCATAAGGGGCTGATTTGGATCCACTTGTTTCATGCTATGGTGTAACGCCCTCGATGCGGCTATAGCTCCCACGTGTCGAGGCATGACTTAGAGACATAACCGCGTTGAAAGCAATGTCGCAAGTTAGGCAATCATCACAACATCCCATGTAATAAAAATAATAAAAGGGGAGATACATAGTTGGCTTACACTCACCACGTCAAATCAAAGTACATAAATAACATACATCATCCAAACACTCATGGCCCGACTACGGCGCCAAAATAGAAGAAAAACCAACATGCGACACGGTCCTGATCACCCCCAACTGGGCACCACTACTGATCGTCAGGAAAGGACACATAGTAACGCTGAGAGTCCTCGTCGAACTCCCACTTGAGCTCGTACGCATCACCTGGAGCGGAATCACCTGGACCTGCATCTGGTGTAATAGGAATCTGTGAGCCACAGGGACTCAGCAATCTCGCACCCTCGCGATTAAGATTATTTAAGCTTATAGGAAGGGTAAGGCAAATACATGTGGAGCTGCAGCAAGCGACTAGCATATATGGTGGCTAACTTATGCGCAAATGAGAGCGAGAAGAGAAGGCAAAGCGCGAGCTAGAAACTATAGAGAGCAACCTGCGCAAACATTACTCCAACACCGTGTCCACTTCCCGGACTCCGCCAAGAAGGGGCCATCACGGTAACACGCACGGTTGATTCATTTTAATTAAGTTTATGTTTAAGTTATCTACAACCGGACATTAACAAATTCCCATCTGCCCATAACCGTGGGCACGGCTTTCGAAAGTTCAATCCCTGCAGGGGAGTCCCAACTTAGCCCATGACAAGCTCTCACAGTCAACGAAGGAATAGACCTCCACCCGAGACATTCCGATCAGACTCGGTATCCCGGTACAACAAGAAATTTCGACAGGTTAAAACAAGACCAGCAACACCGCCCGAATGTGCCCACAAATCCCGATAGGAGCTGCACATATCTCGTTCTCAGGGCACACTCAGATGAGACATCCTACGAGTAAAACCAACCCTCAAGTTGCCCCGAGGTGGCCCCGCAGTCTACTCGGTCGGACCAACACTCAGAGGAGCACTGGCCCGGGGGGGTTTAAATAAGATGACCCTCGGGCTCCGGAAACCCAAGGGAAAAAGAGGCTAGGTGGCAAATGGTAAAACCAAAGTTGGGCATTGCTGGAAAAGCTTTAATCAAGGCAAACTATCAAGGGGTTCCCATTATAACCCAACCGCGTAAGGAACGCAAAAATCCGGGAACATAACACCGATATGACGGAAACTAGGGCGGCAAGAGTGGAACAAAACACTAGGCGGGAGGCCGAGCCTTCCACCCTTTACCAAGTATATAGATGCATTAAGATAACATAGCAATATAATGATATCCCAACAAGTAAATAAATGTTCCAACAAGGAATGACCTCCAATCTTCTCCTGCAACTAGCAACGCTATAAGAGGGGCTGAGCAAAGCGGTAACATAGCCAATCAACGGTTTGGTAGGACATGGTGGGTTAGAGGTTTGACATGGCAATTGGGAGGCTGACAAGCAAATGGTAGGCATCATAGCATTGGCATAGAAAAGAGCGAGCAAACTAGCATAGCAAAGATAGTAGTGATTTCGAGGGTATGATCATCTTGCCTGCAAAGCTGTCAGAGTTGACTGGATCCTCAAAAGCAAACTCAATGGGCTCCTCGTTAGCGAACTCATCTCCCGGCTCTACCCAAACAAGACAAAAAAGCAACAAGGATACAATCAACCACGTGCAAACTCAAACAATAAGATGCAATGATGGTATGCTATGTGGGATGCGATGCGGGACGCGAAATGCAAGATATGACAGGAAATGCATGAACCTGGCCTCAACTTGGAAAACCAAGTGTGCCACGGGAAATATGAGATGAAATCGCTTCAAAACAATATAAAGAACGCCGGAATCGGAGTTACGGTCTGGAAATGGCAAGCGATTCAAAATTGGCACCGGTCTGCGATTTACAGCAAGTAGGCCTCTAAATGCAACGAAACGAACATGCTACAACACTCAAACATGGCATCAAAATACATGGCAGGGAAGCATTCAAGATGCTTAACAAAAGACTATCACTGAGCCACGGCCAATTCATCCATTAACAGGTTCAAACAAGCATGGCAAAAACGCAAATGGTAAACAGATCTCAGACTTAGTGAAATTAACACTTGTCTGAAATTTAACTCATGAAGGCATGTTAACGAGCTCGATGCACTCACTACGGTGCAAGTCATGGCAAGGAAAGCATACATCCTTTAAGAAGGCACAAAATGCAAGCTATACATGGCAAGAACAATAGCTTAACATGCACGGATCAACTACAATAACATCGGCAAAATCGCAAACAAGTTAACGATCTGCCCAGATTCACAACGAAGCAAAAGTAGAGCTCGATTGACTCAAGCTAGGGTGCTCCATAATTGCAAACAAAGACATGGATTGATAGAGCACTACAAGATTAACAAAACTCCTTTACTGATCATCCTCAAAAGAGGCACGGATCACTAGGAAACAGCATGAACATATGGCATCATGAACTAAATAATCCCAGGACTTAGTGAAATTACTAAGTCCCTGAAAACAGATTTACCGGGTGCCTCACTTTGCAAGCTTGCACAAGTCACCACACACATCACAAAAATACATGGGTTGCACCTCTGGAAAGATGACAAAACCCTTAACAAAACATATGTAGAGCATCAGGTCATATCATGCACACAACAATCATGGCAAAAATGACAAATGTCTAAGATGAACTAGCAGATCTGATACTTAACTCACGAAGCCCTCTTCTAACAGCATTTCGGGCATCAAAATGAGCTCAAATGAAAATGATGCAATGGAATGAAATGATGTACTCTCTGAGGCGAACATTTTGATATGCTATATCCCCAAATCGGAGCTACGGATGTGGAGATATAGCATGTGCAAGAATGCAAAAATAATTAGGGTTCCTGGGTAAAAGTCAACCCTTCGGGATCCAGATCTGGATCTGGCACTGTAGCGCACTGTTCACCGGAGCGCGTTTTTCGAGGCTCGTCGGGGTTGTTCGCCGGAGAGGAAGTTGAGGTGGCCGGAGTTGGACTTGCCGGGGCGGAGGAGGTGCGGCGGACGACGAGGGGGCGGGGGAGTGAGGCGGAGGAGGGA
>NC_041388.1:713208997-713218244 GCF_002162155.2 Triticum dicoccoides | reverse complement strand
GGGCCCTGGCGGCGGCGGCGAAGTGGGGCTCACGGGTGCTGATGTGGCGGCAGCGGGTGGATCCGAACGTTGTCCGGCCTGTGTGGACACGTCCGGCGGCGGCGGAGATCTTTTTTTTAGGGTTTGGGAGAGGGGTTCCGTGAATTTTTTGAGGGGGGTGTATATATAGGCATAGGGGGAGCTAGGAGAGTCCAAATGAGGTGCGGTTTTCGGCCACGCGGTCGTGATAGAACGCTCTAGATGATGGAGCAGAGTTTGGTGGGTTTTGGTCCAAATTGGAGGGGTGTTGGGCTGCAACACACACAAGGCCTTTTCGGTCCCTCGGTTAACCGTTGGAGTATCAAATGAAGTCCAAATGATACGAAACTTGACAGGCGGTCTACCGGTAGTAAACCAAGGCCACTTGGCAAGTCTCGGTCCAATCCGGAAATGTTTAATCCCCACAAATGAAAGAAAGGTAGAAATGACCACCGGAGGAGAAGGAAGCGCCGGAACGCAAAATAGACAACGGGGAAAATGCTCGAATGCATGAGATGAACACGTATGCAAATGCAATGCACATGATGACATGATATGAGATGCATGACAACGAAAACAACACACGGAGACAAAGACCCGAACCCAAGAATATAAATATAACTAATGCCGGAAACGGCAAGAGTTGGAGTACAAATTGGGAAAGTTATATCCGGGGTGTTACAACACTCCACCACTACGAAAGGATCTCGTCCCGAATCTAGGACTGAAAGAACGCCAGGTATTCAGAACGGAGGTGATCCTCGCGTTCCCTGGTAGCTTCACGGTCGGAATGGTGTGACCACTTGACTTTGAGAAATTTGATTGACTTGTTGCGAGTCTTGCGTTCAGTCTCTTCAAGAATAGCAACTGGGTGCTCACGATAAGAGAGATCTTCTTGGAGCTCAATGTCCTCAAAGTTGACTGTGCGGTCAGGAGTCTTGAAGCACTTCCGAAGCTGAGAGACATGGAACACATCATGAACATTTGCAAAGTTTGAAGGAAGCTCGAGTTGATAGGCGAGGTCGCCTCTCTTGCTGACAATCTTGAAAGGTCCCACGTATCTGGGGGCAAGCTTCCCTTTGATACCGAAGCGACGAGTCCCTTTCATAGGAGAGATGCGGAGGTAAACATGATCTCCGATCTCGAAAGCCAAATCACAGTGCTTACTATCATAGTAGCTCTTCTGGCGGGATTGGGCTGCTTTGAGGTTATCACGAATGACTTTGCACATTTCTTCTGCCTCTGTGATTAAGTCATTACCCAGCAGCTGACATTCACTGGTTTCTGACCAGTTGAGAGGGGTACGGCACTTCCTGCCATACAGAATTTCAAATGGGGCCTTGCCCGAACTTGCTTGAAAACTGTTGTTGTAGGAGAATTCAGCATAAGGAAGACAATCCTCCCATTTCATGCCGAAGGAGATCACACAAGCCCTGAGCATATCTTCAAGAATTTGGTTGACACGCTCGACTTGACCGCTTGTTTGAGGATGGAAAGCTGTGCTGAAGTGGATGTTGGTGCCCATGGCCTTCTGAAAAGAATCCCAAAACTTGGAGGTAAAGATGCTGCCACGGTCTGAAGATATCACTTGAGGAATACCATGCAGTGACACAATTCGAGAGGTATAGAGTTCATCCAATTGAGCTGCAGTGATCGACTCTTTGATAGGCAGAAAGTGAGCCACTTTGGTGAGTTTGTCGATGACAACGAATATAGCATCATTGCCACGCTTGGACTTTGGAAACCCAGTCACGAAGTCCATTTCAATGTGGTCAAACTTCCATTCCGGAATGGCAAGAGGTTGGAGGAGACCTGCTGGCCTTTGGTGTTCTGCCTTCACTCTTCTGCAGACATCACATTCATTCACGAATTGAGCGATCTCACGCTTCATTCGAGTCCACTAATAAGCTTGCTTAAGATCCTAATACATCTTCTTACTCCCAGGGTGGATGGAGAGGAGAGAATTGTGAGCCTCGTTCATGATCACTTTACGAAGTTCACCTTTGGGTACAACAATTCGATCCTCGAAGAAGAGAGTGTCCTTGTCATCAAGGCGGTAGCACTTGTACTTGGACTGACTCTTGGCAATCCCAATCTTCACCTTTTTCACCATAGCATCAAGAAGCTGGGCTTGGCGAATCTGGTCTTCTAAGGTAGGAGAGACTTGAAGGTTGGCGAGGAAACCTTGAGGAACAACTTGCAGATTCAGTTTGCGGAAAGCTTCACAAAGCTCGGGTTGATAAGGCTTAAGAATCAGACTGTTGCAATACGCTTTCCTGCTCAAAGCGTCAGCAATCACATTGGCCTTGCCTGGAGTATACTCGATACTCGGATTATACTCTTGAATCATTTCGACCCATCGAGTTTGCCTGAGGTTGAGATTAGGCTGAGTGAAGATGTACTTGAGACTCTTGTGATCAGTGAAAATGTCCACTTTTCTTCCCAATAGAAGATGTCTCCAAGTCAAAAGAGCATGCACAACTGCCGCCAACTCGAGATCATGAGTGGGGTAGTTCTTCTCATTAGGCTTCAACTGGCGAGAGGTATAAGCAACAACTTTCTTCTCTTGCATCAACACTGCGCCAAGACATTGGATAGAGGCATCACAAAAGACCTCGTACGGCTTGGATTCATCAGGCGGAGTCAAAACTGGAGCAGTGATCAACTTCTCTTTCAAAGTGTTGAAAGCAATATCACACTCCGGAGACCAAATGTACTTGACGTGCTTCTGAAGAAGATTTGAGAGAGGCTTCGCGATCTTAGAAAAGTTTTCAACGAATCTTCGGCAATAGCTTGCGAGACCGAGGAAACTGCGGAGTTGCTTCATGTTCTGAGGAGGTTCCCAATTGACAATTGCAGACACCTTCTCAGGATTCACGGCAATGCCCTTGGCAGAGATTATATGACCAAGATAAAGAACCTCATCGAGCCAAAATTCACACTTGGAGAACTTGGCGTAGAACTGATGTTCCCTGAGCTTATCGAGAACCAAACGCAAGTGTTTGGCATGATCTTCCTTGTTCTTGGAGAAAACCAGAATGTCATCGAGATAGACCAAAACGAAGTCATTGGTGTAGGCGTTGAAGATGAAGTTCATCATGCGAGAGAACGTCGGAGGAGCGTTGACGAGGCCAAAAGACATGACAGTGTATTCATATGAACCAAAGCTTGTCCTGAAAGCCGTCTTGGGAATATCTTGCTCACGAATACGAATCTGATGATAACCCATACGGAGATCAAGCTTGGAGAATACTTGGGCACCTTTGAGTTGTTCGAACAGCTCATTGATGTTGGTAAGTGGGTATTTGTTCTTGATGGTCTTCTTGTTCAATGGACGGTAATCAACACAAAGTCGGTCCGATCCATCCTTCTTCTTCACAAAAAGAACACCACAACCCCACGGAGAAGAACTAGGCCGGATGAGACCCATTCTCTCTTGCTCATCGAGTTGTTTCTTCAGCTCCTTCAACTCTTCAGGTCCGAGCTTGTAAGGACGTTTGCACATAGGTTCCGTGCCAGGCTCAAGATCAATAACGAATTCAACTGGCCGGTGCGGAGGCCTTCCTGGAAGCTCTTATGGAAAGACGTCTTGATATTCGCAAACGACTGGAATTTGCGAGATAGCATCCAGTTCACCCTTCTCATTGAGAGAAAACAGACGGATGGTATCATCACGAGCGGCAAAGACAATAACATCCTCAGAAGAATGAGTCAATTGAATCTGCCTGGCTGCATAATCAAGCTGAGCCTTGTGCTTAGGAAGCCAGTCCATTCCGAGAATAAGATCAATATCCGAGTTACCAAGAACCACCGGAGAAGAGAGAAACTTGTAATCGCCCAAAGTGATAGAGATATCGGGAGCAACCAAACTCGAAGTCAAAAGCTTGCCGGGAGAAACAACTTGCATGACTTTGGGCATAATCTTAGTATCAACACTATGCTTTGATGCAAACGGGCATGACAAGAAAGAATGCGATGCACCAGTATCAAAAAGTACTTTTGCGGGAACATCGTTAATAGGAAGGTTACCCATGATGACATCTGACGAATCCTCTGCCTGAGCTGCATTCATCAAATTGACCTTGGCATGCTTGGGGTTATGCTTGACCACAGCTGTACTTGCCGATCTGACAGGAGGAGGAGGAGGAAGAAGCCTCTGGTTGAAACACTTGTTGGCATAGTGACCCTTTTCTTGGCACTTGTTGCACGTGACCTCTGAAAGCGGACGGTGGTACGGAGCACTCGATCTTGGAGGTTGAGACGAAGACTTGTTCTGAAAGCCAGGGTTGGGTGGGTGGGAAGAACCACTGCCACCTTTGCTCTTCTGCTGATACGGCTGACGGAATGGAGGAGGAGGAAGCCAATACTTCTGCTGCTTGGCCACTTGAGTAGAGGAAGAAGGAGTAGCATCTCTGACTCGCTTCTTGGAAGCATCACACCTCAACTGAGCAGCCTCTTGCTTCAGTGCCATGTTGTAGAACTCATCATATCTCAACGGCTCAAAGAGGACAAGAGCGAGCTGAATTTCTTCTCTGAGACCACCCCTGAACTGGTATATCATGCTCTTCTCATCAGGTACGTCCTGCTTGGCAAAGCGGGCGAGCTTCTGGAACAACTTGTTGTAGTCATAGACAGACAAAGAGCCTTGCTTCAAGTTTCGGAATTCCTGACGCTTACTTTCAACCACACTTTGAGGGATGTGATGAGCTCGGAAATCTTGACGGAAATCATCCCAAGTGATCACACGTCCACCTCTGGAATCCTTGTACTGCTGGAACCATTTTGCAGCTTGATCTTTAAGTTGGAAGGAAGCGAACTTGACGAAATCTTCAGGCCTGACGTTGCTGCACTCAAAATGCTTACCCAGATCCACAAGCCAATCGTCAGCATCGGTTGCCTCAACACAATTGCTGAACGTCTTTGGCCCATTAGCAAGGAACTGGTTCAGTGTAGCAAAATGATTCTGATTGTTGCCTTGATTCCCTTGACTGCCTTGATTGCGCTCTTGGAGAATTTGCATGATCAACTGTGTGTTTGCATTGGTTGCGGCCATCACAGCTTGCCATGCCTCCGGAGGAGGTGGAGGTGGTGGCGGATCTTGATTCTGGTTCTGACTGGTGCTCTTAGCGGGAGCCATCCTGAAGAGGTTGACCACCATTAGCACATAGACATATAAATGAAGCTGAAACCAACGGAATGAAAATTGCAACATAAAGTCTTCACATCCGAACAAAATGAACGAATGCATTTCTCTTGAAGTGGTCACATATCCCTAAATAGCGAAGCCACGTAGAATTAGGTAGAAGAAGTAAATCAACAAGGTACGGATCAAGAACGAATAATCGGTAAGAAATCCCAATCTCAAACCAATATCCGTGGAAGAAGAACTAGAGCTACAAGAATTCCCACCTATGAAACTCCTGAACCTTTCCGGTGCAATCAGGTGTTGGGGATACAGGGGAAGCATAATATCTCACCCAAACTAGCAATTCCTACATCCAGTTGTATCCATCCTTCAACACATAACCAAGAAACCTTCGGAAACCATCTACCTCAACCTTCGAAAAGCATCCGTTATACAAGTTATGGCGATACTCCCGAACTCCCGCCCCAGTACTGGGTGGCGTCGAGGTTATCTCACCAACGAACTGCATAAAAGAGATTTTCGATGTCGGCGAAAATATCTCAAGTATTCCAGAATTGCAATGATAAAATTATGATGACATCCACTAAACCCCTGACTGGAGGCACCAAGACAATGTTCTCATCATAAAACCATCGGAACGATTCCAAGATACCTGCGTGATCCTAAAAAAAATTTAGTGAAATTTGAGAAGAGGAGAGTCAAAACTCTACGTCAGGATGCCTTACCAGAGCGATGAGGAGACTGGGAAGTAAAAAGAATTCCTAAGCTCTCCAATATATAATTCCTAGATGACTCAAAACATTTTTCTAGACACAACTCGGCTGCTAAAAATGATCAAGCAATGGGGCTCCTAAGGTCGGGGAAGGCTCTGATTACCAACTTGTAACGCCCTCGATGCGGCTATAGCTCCCACGTGTCGAGGCACGACTTAGAGACATAACCGCATTGAAAGCAATGTCGCAAGTTAGGCAATCATCACAACATCCCATGTAATAAAAATAATAAAAGGGGAGATACATAGTTGGCTTACACTTGCCAAGTCAAATCAAAGTACATAAATAACATACATCATCCAAACACTCATTGCCCGACTACAGCGCCAAAATAGAAGAAAACCCAGCATGCGACACGGTTCCGATCACCCCCAACTGGGCACCACTACTGATCGTCAGGAAAGGACACATAGTAACGTTGAGAGTCCTCGTCGAACTCCCACTTGAGCTCGTACGCATCACCTGGAGCGGAATCACCTAGACCTGCATCTGGTGTAATAGGAATCTGTGAGCCACAGGGACTCAGCAATCTCGCACCCTCGCAATCAAGACTATTTAAGCTTATAGGAAGGGTAAGGCAAATATATGTGGAGCTGCAGCAAGCGACTAGCATATATGGTGGCTAACTTATGCACAAATGAGAGCGAGAAGAGAAGGCAAAGCGCGAGCGAGAAACTATAGAGAGCAACCTGCGCAAACATTACTCCAACACCGTGTCCACTTCCCGGACTCCGCCGAGAAGGGGCCATCACGGTAACACACACGGTTGATTCATTTTAATTAAGTTTATGTTTAAGTTATCTGCAACCGGACATTAACAAATTCCCATCTGCCCATAACCGCGGGCACGGCTTTCGAAAGTTCAATCCCTGCAGGGGAGTCCCAACTTAGCCCATGACAAGCTCTCACGGTCAACGAAGGAATAGACCTCCACCCGAGACATTCCGATCAGACTCGGTATCCCGGTACAATAAGACATTTCGACAGGTTAAAACAAGACCAGCAACACCGCCCGAATGTGCCGACAAATCCCGATAGGAGCTGCACATATCTCGTTCTCAGGGCACACTCAGATGAGACATCCTATGAGTAAAACCAACCCTCAAGTTGCCCCGAGGTGGCCCCGCAGTCTACTCGGTCGGACCAACACTCAGAGGAGCACTGGCCCGGGGGGGGTTTAAATAAGATGACCCTCGGGCTCCGGAAACCCAAGGGAAAAAGAGGCTAGGTGGCAAATGGTAAAACCAAGGTTGGGCATTGCTGGAAAAGCTTTAATCAAGGCGAATTATCAAGGGGTTCCCATTATAACCCAACCGCATAAGGAACGCAAAAATCCGGGAACATAACACCGATATGACGGAAACTAGGGCGGCAAGAGTGGAACAAAACACTAGGCGAGAGGCCGAGCCTTCCACCCTTTACCAAGTATATAGATGCATTAAGATAACATAGCAATATAATGATATCCCAACAAGTAAATAAATGTTCCAGCAAGGAACGACCTCCAATCTTCTCCTGCTACTAGCAGCGCTATAAGAGGGGCTGAGCAAAGTGGTAACATAGCCAATCAACGGTTTGCTAGGACATGGTGGGTTAGAGGTTTGACATGGCAATTGGGAGGCTGACAAGCAAATGGTAGGCATCATAGCATTGGCATAGCAAAGAGCGAGCAAACTAGCATAGCAAAGATAGTAGTGATTTCAAGGGTATGATCATCTTGCCTGCAAAGCTGTCAGAGTTGACTAGATCCTCAAAAGCAAACTCAACGGGCTCCTCGTTAGCGAACTCGTCTCCCGGCTCTACCCAAACAAGACAAACAAGCAACAAGGATACAATCAACCACGTGCAAACTCAAACAATAAGATGCAATGATGGTATGCTATGCGGGATGCGATGCGGGATGCGAAATGCAAGATATGACAGGAAATGCATGAACCTGGCCTCAACTTGGAAAACCAAGTGTGCCACGGGAAAGATGAGATGAAATCGCTTGAAAACGATATAAAGAACGCCGGAATCGGAGTTACGGTTTGGAAATGGCAAGCAATTCAAAATTGGCACCGGTCTGCGATTTACAGCAAGTAGGCCTCTAAATGCAACGAAATGAACATGCTACAACACTCAAACATGGCATCAAAATACATGGCAGGGAAGCATTCAAGATTCTTAACAAAAGACTAGCACTGAGCCACGGCCAATTCATCCATTAACAGGTTCAAACAAGCATGGCAAAAACGCAAATGGTAAACAGATCTCAGACTTAGTGAAATTAACACTTGTCTGAAATTTAACTCATGAAGGCATGTTAACGAGCTCGATGCACTCACTACGGTGCAAGTCATGGCAAGGCAAGCATACATCCATTAAGAACGCACAAAATGCAAGCTAGACATGGCAATAACAATAGCATAGCATGCACGGATCAACTACAATAACATCGGGAAAATCGCAAACAAGTTGACGATCTGCCCAGATTCACAACGAAGCAAAAGTAGAGCTCGATTGACTCAAGCTAGGGTGCTCCATAATTGCAAACAAAGACATGGATGGATAGAGCACTAGAAGATTAATAAAACTCCTTTACTGATCATCCTCAAAAGAGGCATGGATCACTAGGAAACATCATGAACATATGGCATCATGAACTAAATAATCCCAGGACTTAGTGAAATTACTAAGTCCCTGAAAACAGATTTACCGGGTACCTCACTTTGCAAGCTTGCACAAGTCACCACACACATCACCAAAATACATGGGTTGCACCTCTGGAAAGATGACAAAACCCTTAACAAAACATACGTAGAGCATTAGGTCATATCATGCACACAACAATCATGGCAAAAATGACAAATGTCTAAGATGAACTAGCAGATCTGATACTTAACTCACGAAGCCCTCTTCTAACAGCATTTCGGGCATCAAAATGAGCTCAAATGAAAATGATGCAATGGAATGAAATGATGTACTCTCTGAGATGAACATTTTGATATGCTATATCCCCAAATCGGAGCTATGGATGTGGAGATATAGCATGTGCAAGAATGCAAAAAAAATAGGGTTCCTGGGAAAAAGTCAACCCTTCGGGATCCAGATCTGGATCTGGCACTGTAGCGCACTGTTCACCGGAGCGTGTTTTTCGAGGTTCGTCGGGGTTGTTCGCCGGAGAGGAAGCCGAGGTGGCCGGAGTTGGACTTGTCGGGGCGGAGGAGGTGCGGCGGACGACGAGGGGGCGGTGGAGTGAGGCGGAGGAGGGAGCGGCGCTCGCCGGCGAGGTCGGTGCGGCGGCTGGCGCGGGACGGAGGGGAGCTTC
>NC_041388.1:713200523-713208152 GCF_002162155.2 Triticum dicoccoides | reverse complement strand
GGGGGCGGCGATGGGCCCCGCGGGCCCTGGCGGCGGCGGCGAAGTGGGGCTCATGGGTGCTGACGTGGCGGCGGCGGGTGGATCCGGACGTTGCCCGGCCTGTGCGGACACGTCCGGCGGCGGCGGAGATCTTTTTTTTAAGGGTTTGGGAGAGGGGTTCCGTGAATTTTTGGAGGGGGGTGTATATATAGGCATAGGGGGAGCTAGGAGAGTCCAAATGAGGTGTGGTTTTCAGCCACGCGATCGTGATCGAACGCTCTAGATGATGGAGCAGAGTTTGGTGGGTTTTGGGCCAAATTGGAGGGGTGTTGGGATGCAACACACACGGGGCCTTTTTGGTCCCTCGGTTAACCGTTGGAGTATCAAACGAAATCCAAATGATACGAAACTTGATAGGCGGTCTACCGGTAGTAAACCAAGGCCGCTTGGCAAGTCTCAGTCCAATCCAGAAATGTTTCCCCACACATGAAAGAAAGGTAGAAATGACCACCGGAGGAGAAGGAAGCGCCGGAACGCAAAACGGACAACGGGGAAAATGCTCGAATGCATGAGATGAACACGTATGCAAATGCAATGCACATGATGACATGATATGAGATGCATGACAACGAAAACAACACATGGAGACAAAGACCCGAACCCGAGAATATAAATATAACTTAATGCTGGAAACGGCAAGAGTTGGAGTACAAATTGGGAAAGTTATATCCGGGGTGTTACATATGGTTAGGTTTACCTTAATACTTATTTTGTAGTTCCGGATGCTTGCAATAGGGGTTAATCATAAGTGGGATGCTTGTCTAAGTAAGGAAAGCACCCAAGCACCGGTCCACCCACATATCAAATTATCAAAGTACCGAACGCGAATCATATGAACGTGATGAAACTAGCTTGACGATAATTCCCATGTGTCCTCGGGACCGTTTTCCTTAATATATGAGTTTGTCCAGGCTTGTCCTTTGCTACAAAAAGGATTGGGCCATCTTGCTGCACCTTAGTTACTTTATTTACTTGTTACCCATTACAAATTACCTTATCACAAAACTATCTGTTACCTATAATTTCAGTGCTTGCAGAGAATGCCTTGCTGAAAACCGCTTATCATTTCCTTCTGCTCCTCGTTGGGTTCGACAATCTTACTTATGAAAGTACTATGATATATCCCCTTTACTTATGGGTCATCATAATGCTACCGCCGAACTAAGCAAAATAAGATGCATAAAGGATAAACATCACATGCAATCACTATAAGTGATATGATATGGCCATCATCATCTTGTGCCTTTGATCTCCATCTCCAAAGCACCGTCATGATCACCATCGTCACCAGCGTGACACCTTGATCTCCATCGTAGCATCGTTGTCGTCTCGTCAACTATTTCTTCTACGACTATCGCTACCGCTTAGTGATAAAGTAAAGTAATTACATGGTGATTACATTTCATACAATAAAGCGACAACCATATGGCTCCTGCCAGTTGCCGATAACTCTGTTACAAAACATGATCATCTCATACAATAAAATTTAGCATCATGTCTTGAGCATATCACATCACAACATGCCCTGCAAAAACAACTTAGACGTCCTCTACTTTGTTGTTGCAAATTTTACGTGGCTGCTACGGGATGAGCAAGAACCGTTCTTACCTACGGATCAAAACCACAATGATTTTTCGTCAAGTATGTGTTGTTTTAACCTTCAACAAGGACCGGGCGTAGCCACACTCGATTCAACTAAAGTTGGAGAAACTGACACCCACCAGCCACCTGTGTGTGAAGCACGTCGGTAGAACCAGTCTCACGTAAGCTTACGCGTAATGTGGGTCCGGGCCGCTTCATCCAACAATACCGCCGAATAAAAGTATGACATGCTGGTAAGCAGTATGACTATTATCGCCCACAACTCACTTGTGTTCTACTCGTGCATAAAACATCTACGCATAGACTTGGCTCTAATATCACTGTTGGGGGACGTAGTAATTTTGAAAATTTTCCTACGCACACGCGAGGTCATGGTGATGCATAGCAACGAGAGGGGGGAGTATTCACTAGTGCAGAACCGGGCAATAGCACCGGTTCGTAAGGCCCTTTAGTGCCGGTTGAGGAACCGGCACTAAAGCCCCCACCCTTTAGTACCGGTTCAGCACGAACCGGTGCTAAAGGGCAACCACGTGGCACGAGCCAGCTCCGGGGGCCGGGAGCCCTTTAGTACCGGTTGGTAACACCAACCGGTACTAAAATGTTTGGGGGGGGGGGTTTGGTTTTATGATTTCTTTTTCATTTAATTTTGTGTTTTCCATTTTAATTCTTTTTCATTTGCTGGTATTTTACAGTACTACACATTGTACACGTTATGCATATATATATATATATATATAAATAGAATTTCTAGTAGAACCAATCATATATATATATCATCAATGTCTCACAAACCATATTAATTCACACATACACACATGTATAGCTATATACGATTTCTCCTACATATGCATGTTGCCTTCGGAGCCAGTGGCATTAGCCTAATTGGTGCCTTCGGAGCACGATGACAATTGGAAGTGGTTCATGGGGGCGGTAGCGGGTAATAGTATTCTCCCTTCGGATTTATGACCTGGTAGAGCAAAAATCCCGCTATTTCCTCTTGAAGTGCTTCTACGCGCTCCATTGGTAGGAGCTTGTCCCGCACCTCTTTGAACTGTTAAGAAGGAGATCAATATGCATGTGTATTAGTTGTGTGACTAGATATCGATAATGGTGTAAAAATTGTGAATAGTGTTCTGACAAGCATACCCATTCCTGTCTTTGAGATCTGCTCCTTTCGGACGCCATCATGCGAATGTTCTCGCAAACACAGAATGCACACAGATCAGTCCCCTGCGCCTGCTTCAGGGCCTTTATTACAAGAATGGAATTTAATTTGATCAGATAATAATTAATCAAGCATGATAATTAAAGAGATGGCAGCTAGCTAGCTAGCTAGCTAGTAGTACTTAATTACTTACCTTGGCTCGAAACCATTTCAGCTTTGGTTTCCATTCGCCTTCCGTGACGCTGATGAACCTTGCCCAAGCCCTGCCCGCCGACAAAGAAAATGAATAAAGGGGTTATTAAATAGTTCATATCATGAAATGAAGAATTACTAAATAGGCCGAGATATATAGTTAATAATGATTGAAATTACCTGTTGACTATCCCAAACAAGATGTTATAGTCACTTTGTTTTTTAAGTAGCGAGTCCAGTATTTCAACTGTTCCGGCGTCAACTTTAATGATACACAAGATCCAGTGAAATCTGCATGCACACACGTTTGCATGTCTTAATTAAGCGGGCATATGTAAGCAAAAACATGTAGCTAGCTAGCTAGTAGGCAAAAACAGAGAATTTGTAGTACAAGAAAGTGTGACTCACTGGAAGTTGTAAGGAAGTAGTATATCTTCATTGTATTTGAGGCGCTTCAAGAACTCTAGCATGCTGTCCTCTACCTCTTTTTCTTGATGCTTGTTCATTTTCCATGTGTATTCATTAACGGTGTTTGGGTCAATGAACCCAATGCCATAGCGTCCACCTTTTCTCATTTCATACATCTTCATCCTGCATAATACCACATAAAAGAATATAGTGAGGATAATTACAGGTAATGATTGATCAAAAGGATCACTACAGCTAGATTGAGACTTAAATTATAGAAAGAAATCACTTACAGACAATAGCAACTGACGATAGATTTGTCCAGTGCGTCTTGATTGTATAACTGAAACAGTTCAGGATACTCAACGGCCACAGCTTTCTCATGGTAGTAATCATCCTTCTTGACATTTACCATGAGGGACACTCGATTGGATCTCTTGGTAATGTCCATGTACCATTGATGCAATTCATACATTCTCGTTGGGAGCTTGTTGACATCTTCTGGCTTGACCAAAGGTTGGCCCTGGACATATTTCCGTTTTATTTCCTCCTCTGTAATCCCAGGCATGTCCTCGATCTCGAGGAGTTGTCCAACAATGATCTTGAGTTCTTCAGCCTGCATTATATGCTCCTGGGTTATTACCACATCGCCCACCTCGGGAACGTAAACTGTTTGGCCACAATAATATTGGGCGCGCGTACTGTCACGTGTTGTTGGCGGCACAACAAGCGGGGGGATCGATTGTGCTGCCTGTTTTCCCAGTTGGGCAACGGTTTTCTCGCATTTTTTGACAGCTGCTTGTTGTTTGCTCGAGATCGAGCTCGCCTCCTTCTGTAGACGTTGTCGATGTAACTACCTGATGTGGCGCTCATAGTCTGTGTCAACGGGCTTAGGAGCTGGTGGTTCAGCCATACGAATGAAGTGGTCAACTACTTCCACAGGCACTTTCTCCCTTGGCGGCGGTGGCGGTTTCGGTCCAAAATGGGCGTCGAGTTCTGCCTGCACTATGGCATTGGTTTGCTCCTCGGTCCTGTCGTAAGCCCTCACAGGAAGAGGAGTAGTGAGGTTTGGACCATATTTATATCGCTTGCCTCCGCCTGTACTTCCTGTACTATGACCTCGACTCGTGCCGCTACGCACCATAGCTGCGGGGTGTCTCTTCTGCGATTGCTGAGGCAGCGGAGACGGCTGACGGGGCTGAGTTGGACGAGGAGGAGTGGCCTGAAGCTGTGCCGGACTTGCAGTGGCCTGAGGTTGTGCCGGACTTGGAGGAGGAGTGGACGTCTGACACTGTGTCGGACTTGGAGGAGGAGTGGCCTGACACTTTGCCGGACTTGGAGGAGGAGGAGTGGCCTCACGCGTTGGTGGACTTGGAGGAGCGGAAGTCTGCTGACTCGGTGGCGGACTTCGACGAGGAGTCGGGTAACGCGGTGTCGGTGGCCTTCGAAAGATGATGCAATCCTTTCTCCATAGGATGACATGATGTATGGCCTCTCCCAATGTGTGCTCGTCGTCACCTCCAGGAATGTCAAGCTGTAGCTCTGAATATGGGTCCACCACCTCATCAACCAAGACACGAGCATAGCCCGCTGGAATCAGGTTGCAATGGAAGGTTGCCTCGGGGAAATTTGAAAAAGCAACGGCATCCGCCACCTTCATGGATATGTTCTTCATTTTGAAGTGTAGCTCGCAGTTAGTGTTCTCTGTGATGTCATCCACGGGGTATCTATCCAGCACTACTGCGTCGCCCGGGGCGGAACCCACGCTGCTTCTCGGCATGGATGGGGCGGTGGTATCCAATGCTGGATCATCCGCTAGCTGCTGCAGATGCTGAGACCCCCTTTGCTGGCTAAGTGAGTCGATCTGCTCCTGCTGCCGCTGGAATTTAGCTGCCAATTCCGCTTGACTTGCTTCTAGGCCTTGAAGGCGTTCATAGTCCCGCTTCCTCTTCTCCTCCTCCATCTTCCTCTTCTTCTCCTCCGCAATCTTCTTTCTCGCATGGGTTCTATAGTCGGCGTTCCAGTCCGAAAACCCCTCATACCACGGAAGAGCGCCCTTGCCTCGTGTTCTTCCCGGGTGTTCAGGATTTCCCAGGGCATGCGTAAGCTCGTCGTTCTCTCTGTTGGGCTGGAACACCCCCGATCGAGCCTCTTCTATTGCAACAAGTAGTGCATCGTCGGCTCCGTTCAGACATGCCTTCATCGAAACATTGCATGTCTTCGGGTCCAACTCCCCCCCATGCGCATAGAACCAAGTCCTGCACCTGGGGGGCCAGCTCTTAGTAACCGAAGTGACACTTGCATCCTCCATCTCTTTCTCAGACTTATCCCACTTAGGCATTGCCACCGCGTAGCCACCTGGCCCCAGCTTATGGAACGTATCCTTTTTTCGG
This sequence comes from Triticum dicoccoides, assembly GCF_002162155.2. Taxonomy (NCBI): domain Eukaryota; kingdom Viridiplantae; phylum Streptophyta; class Magnoliopsida; order Poales; family Poaceae; genus Triticum; species Triticum dicoccoides. The sequence continues at coordinate 713,202,353 of NC_041388.1, read as the reverse complement.
CATTCTTCTTGTTTATTCTCGACCGTTCCTTAGCTAATTCTGAATCCTTGAATTTCACGAAATCGTCCCAATGAGCACTTTGATTCTCTAGTATCCCCTCAAATACTGGAGTCTTCCTTCCTCCCTTGACGTACTTCTCCCACGTCATTCTCTTGTGGTTCTTGAATGCAACCGCCATCTTCCTAAAAGCAGCGTCCTTGACTTTCCGCACATCTGCTTCTGTGATATTATCTGGTAGGGTGAAATGTTCCATGAGAGTATCCCAAAGCAGTTTTTTTTATTCTCGTCGACAAAAGTAACATCTGGACGTGGCTTTGCTGGCTTTCTCCATTCTTGAAGGGAGATCGGGAGTTGGTCCTTCACAAGAACTCCGCACTGACGAACGAACTTGTCCGCAATCTTCTTAGGCGCCAATGGTTCGCCATTAGGTTTGAATGCCTCGATATTGTACTTTACGCCCTCCTTCAACTTTTTGTTCGGGCCTCGTTTCGTCCTTTTGCCTGAAGATTTGCTCGATCCGGATGGCTGAAAGAAGAAAGATCGATTCGTTAATATATCTTCAACTCATTTAAAACATGCGATGATCACCAGATTCCTGCTTATATAAATATATATACCTCGCCGGTGTTTGTTGTTTCAGGATCAACATGTTCTTCGTCGTAGTTCATGACTTCATCTTCTCGGTCGTCGTGATCGAATATCATATCACCCTCTCCGGTGTTGTTTAGAAATTCGGAGCCGTCAAAATCTTCTTCATTCTGATCATCATCTGGCCCACATATGATATCGAACATGCTCTGTTCTCTCTCTCTCTGTCGGTATTGTCCGCCATAGCTTTTATTTAACTATGCCAAAAGAAATATAAAACAATTTAGTATAATCTCGAATAATAGATATAATCTCGAATACATCGTCTCGAATAATAGATATAATCTCGAATACGTCGTCTCAAATAATAGATTTAATCTCGAATACGTCGTCTCGAATAATAGATATAATCTCGAATACATCGTCTCAAATAATATATATAATCTCGAATAAATCATCTCGAATATTATATATCGAATACATCACTAGCTAGCTAGCTAGCTAATAAAGATCGAATACTAGAGAGTAATCTAGGCGGTGGACAACCAAAGTGAAGGAACCATCACTGGATCATAGCTCGGGTGATCTCCCCAAAGAACCTGCCAGGTATTGGAGAACCTGATGTCCATAGCAGCCATGTAGCGATGGACGTGCTTGTCCTCCTCCCTGACACGGTGACGTACCACCTCCGGCGGGGCCGGCTCCCTCCGCACCGAAAGTGGCCCATGCGAATGCCACCAAAGGAGATGAGGGTCGACGACGGGACCCGGGGCCGGGTTCCTCACCAAGCGTCGCGCCCCTGAAGGTAGCACCTCCCAGTGCCAGCCCGGCGGAGCCCAGTCCCGGACATGGGTCCTCTGAAGCAGGACGTCGTCGCGAACGGGTCGATGGCGAGGATGCGGGCCGGGCATCGTCGACAACAAATACTATATGCAAATTAAATGTAACACTAATTATCCTATCATTGCATATGTCAAAATTCTATATGCTATTTCATACTAATTAAGCATCTAACACTAAAAACAGAAAAAACAACTTCTATACATCCATTAAAAACAAAAAAACAACATTATATAAAAAAAATTCCATACTAATTAAACACTAATTATATCCATCTAACATGCATTCATACATATATACTAGTGAAAAAATAATAATCTGAAAAATCTAAACTAATTAAACATACAAAATACGTATATACTAATTAACTTAAGGAAATGTGTGTGCGTGTGTGTTCATCAT